>NC_065511.1:11606745-11816412 GCF_006386435.1 Epinephelus moara | reverse complement strand
TTTGATGATCTGAAACATTTAAGTGTGGAAAACATGCAAAAAAGTAAGAAATCAGGAAGGGGGCAAACACTTTTTCACACCACTGTAAGTATGTTTTGTACTATCATTAGGTACTGTGCATTATTAAGTACTGCATAGGTTTTTTGTCGTCATGTATAAGTTGTCATTAGTTGTCAGTTGTCATAATTAATGTGAAAGACATAAACAGCAGCAAAATCAAAACACCCTTTTATCTGTCAAATTATGGAACTATTATAACATTAGCAAAAATGCTAAACATTACCTGATTCCAGCTTTTAAGTTTTGAAGAATTGCTGCTTTTCAGAACATTTCTAGGTGTGGGATTGTTGGTGGAACAAAAACAGTCCGTTTCTTGAGAGCACCTTAAGTTGTGGACTATTTACTGACATTTTATAGGCCCACTGAGCAATCAAGAACATCTTCATTCGAGTAATTGATAATGAGAATAATCATTAGTTGCAGCTGTATGTAACATACAGTGTTCAGATCAACTCATTCCTTAGAAAAAGTTTTTTATGGAACAGTGTTTAGAGCTGAGTGCTTGAAAAATGAAAGCACATCAATGCAAACAAACTGCCACTGAGTCCGAACGAAAGACAGCACTAAAGCCTTTTCAGGTAATGATTATTATTTTGTAAATGCTTTGTTTAGTAGGAGGTTAGCGAAAATAGTTTGGATTTTCATCGGCCCACAAATGGTTACAAGACACTTGTATACTTCTGGATCAGTGTCGGTGACAGCATCCAACAAAAAGCTGCCCATGCCCAAATTCATTGCAGTAAAATGTATCGTTGTCCGTAACATCTTCTGCACTCATACTTTGGAATGCCATTTTCACTGTTAGAAATATAGCTGGTTAACAATACAAGCAAAAAGAATAAGAAAGTCCTGTTATTGAGCGGCATCTGAAGCCCACCCCCGGGCAATCTAAAATGGCTAGTAGTTGTCCCTTGCCTCAAACTGTGTCACTGTCAGGTCAGATGACGCTGCTGGATGCAGGAAGAACAACAGATTTTGCAGCTGCAAACTCAGCTCTCTGGGTCAATATAGCACACACTGAGAAATGTATTACTTCAGTCGACTACTTTTAACATCAACACTGATTAGACATCCACATAAAAGGTGGTGAATTTTCCCTTTGATAAAACAGGAATCAAAGTTCATCTCAGGAAACGGTCAGCATGGTAAAAATTCACTTACAAGTGTGTAGTGGCTCAAAAGGGGTTTATGAATCTTAACAACGTGGCGGTATGTGTTTAACTAATTTTGACCTTGTATTTCACCTTCAGATGCGGTAAAAAGGCGCACACTACCTGCATGGATCCGAGAGGGCCTTGAAAAGATGGACAGGGAGAAGCAGAAGAAGCTGGAGCGAGAGCGAATGGAGAAGGAGCGTGCAAAAGATGATGGCAAAGAGCATGAGGCAGACGAGGAAGGGGATGGGCCACGCGTGCCCCGCAAGAGTAAATTTGTAAGCAAGTCATTTCTGGCCTTGACAGCAAAACAGTTTCCTTTGAAAAGCAGTTTACACTTTTTGTGTTAAGTTTGTGATGAAAGGACTTCCAGGGTCATGAACCGTTTTCTCTGGCACATGTATCTGGACTAACACAATGGTTTCCTACCTTCACAAATGATGCAAGCTTTGCTGCTTGTTGATTAAAGCCTTGCCTCCGTCTCCATCAGGACAGTGATGATGAGGGGAATGATGACAATGATGATGAAGAAAAGGCCTCCATCAAGAAAGAATTTTCTGGTCGAAGCCCATCGCCTCCTGCAGAGGACAGTGAACCTGAAATGACTGACGAGGAAAAGGAGTTCCAGCTGGTCAGTTTGATCATTCAGATGATCTTCTCTGCATATTATTTTGAAGAGGATTCATCGTGAATCATGTATTTAATGTTCTTTTACCCCTGTCTTCAGATGATCATCACAAAAACACTTCTGACAGAGATCCTTCTGGAGGTCACCAATGAAGAGATTCGGCATGTAGCCAAAGAGACTCACCGAAAAGCCACTCGAGGTCTGCTCTCGTCTTTTCCAGTTTATGCATCATCTATGCTTGTCACCAGGACATTGTATTTAAATCTGAAGAGAATTCATATTACATAATAATGTGCATAATAATATCTTTAAGTGAAACTCAATTATGCCCTGTAAACTAGGGTGATTGAGCGGCAAACATGGGCGCTATGTCTGATACACATTTTCAACCATTCTCTGCTAATGCATCAGAAGGAGAGAGAGCAGAGCAATGCTTTATACAAACAGTATTTGAAAATCTGCTCTTCTGGTACATGGTACAAGGTCCTGCTCAAAGACTTTATGATATGACTGAATAATTCTCAGCACTGAGTGAGAATTAGTGACTTCCTCCATTGAAGCGACTGTGCATTAGTACAGATTGGTTCTTTCCCTCCTGTCCGACTGTTTGACTTTGATTGTTTGACAGAATTGTGTTTGTTAACCCTTTCTCTTTTCTCTATTTTTTTTGTTTTGTTTTGTTTTCTTCTCTTGTTACCAATGACAGCTCTTGTGAATAGTGCTTTATCTTTGACCCCCTTCTCTAGCGACTCTCTTGCCTTTGAGAAAATGGCAGTATGTGTTTTAACATGTTGTTCCTGTTGTTGATGTGAATCAAAGCTCCTGCAAAACAGCTGGCACAGTCAAGTGCACTGGCTTCTCTGACTGGTCTCAGTGAGTATCCCTTTTTCTGTCACTGGGGGGGGGAGGAAAGGAAAATACTTAAACTTATGAATTTATGTTGGGGTAGGAACATGGGAAACACTATTAGCACAACACTTAAAAGAAGTGGAATCTCAGAAGATAGAAGCATGCCCTTGAATTCAAAGTATTTCTATTAGTTTTTCTGTCAGGCTACATGTATTAGTTTGTTTTTAAGAGCGTTATCAGAGTGAAGTTGAAAATGACACAGGATTAAGTGCCTTTCAGTGGGACGGGGGGTTGGGATTGAGGGCTTTAAAAGTGAAACCTGATTGTGAGAATATGTCTTCGCCCTAACCAACACTCAACAACCCGGGGGCTCTGTTGTGGCAGGTGGGCTCGGTGACTATGGCTCAGATGAGAGTGACGACGAGGATGAACGCAGCGTGCGAGGGTCTGAATCTTCTGACACTGATGAGGAGGAGCTGCGCCACCGTATCCGAGAGAAGCAAGACGCTTTCCGCCGCAAAGAGCGTGAGATGCAGCAGCTGCTAGAAAAACAAGCACAAGATGCTCTGCTTGCACGTGGTAAGACATGTTGCTGGGTCTCTGCAAGTTTAGACTAGGAACACACTACATTGCTTGATTGTGTCCTACGATGCTGAAACTATATTTAGAATTTTATTTTGCATATTTTAACTGCTTACATTCTTGATTGGCTTTTTCTGTTTTAATTAAAGTAGGAGAAGTAATCCAACATCAAAGAAAGATGTTGGTAACAACTTAATCAGGAGTTAGGTGGTTTACATATTTCAACCTATGCAAATGCTCACAATGGGACTAGTTAAAAGATCCAAGTTAGTGCTGACTAGTCTCATCTTGAACATCTCTTGAGTACAAATAGGAATGTCCGTTTTAGTTAAATTTGCTTTTGATAGCCCCTGACCAACAACTAACGGCTTGATTTTTAATTTTTAAAACACAACAGACTTGTGTATCTGGTCAAAAATATTCTTCACCGTGAACCGCTTAATGGTTAATCGTGGACATCCCTACTTGCAGCCGTAATTATCATGAAAGTTGTGTAGTGTGTTTCTAGTATTTACAGCAGCTGATATCTTCTTGTTTATTTTTAACCTGAGTCTTTGTTGTGTTTCTACAGAAGACATGGTAAAGGAGAGATTGAGCAGAGAAAAGGGGGAATATGATGAGGGCCAGCCAGAGAATCCACACAAACAGGAAGTGAAGGAGAGGGAGGCGGAGCCCTTGGTAGAGAGACGTAGGTCCCGTAGTGAGAAGGAGGGTAGCGAGAGCAAGCACTCGGGTAGAGGGAAGGAGCGATCAGGGCGAGGTGGCAGTGATTCCCCAGCCAACGGTCACAGCAGCAGCTCCCGCTCCACCTCCAGCCACAGCAGCCGCCGTTCTACCTCTTCCTCCTCGTCTTCTTCCTCTGCATCTTCCCGCAGTTCATCGCGGTCTTCCTCCCCACGAAGGAAGAGGCGGCGTAGCCGGTCCTCCTCACACAAGGCTCGCAGGCGCAGCCGCAGCCACAGCTCCCACAGGCATCGCAGCGATCGCAGTGAGAAGGTCAGGGACAGGAGAAGGAGCAGCGTTGAGAGATCAGGCCGCCACAAGAAAGATCGCAGTGATTCCAGGGAGCGCAGGAGCCGCAGGAGTAGATCCAGATCCAGATCCAGAGATAGAGACAGGGGCAGAGCCAGAGCCAGAGACAGCCGCAGTCGCAGCAGAGACAGAGAAAAGGAGAAAGAAAGGGATAAGGAGAGGAAAAGGAGCCGGGATGGCAGAGACAGCAGTCATAGTCGTAGCAGCAAACACAAGCAGAAGGCCTCCAGCAAAGACAGGGAGAGGAGGAGGGAAAGGAGTCATAGCCATGAGAAAGACAAGAAAAAGAAGGATAAAGATAAGGATAGGGAGAAGGAGTCAGACAGAAAGAAAGAAAAGCCAAAGACTAAAGAGAAAGAGAGGGAAAAAGGAAGCTCCGTAGTAACAGAGGAGAACGGCAAATCAAAGAAGAGGAAAGAGAGTGACTCGTACACGGACTCTCAGAGTGACAAGCACTCCCGGCAGGACAGCAAAGCCAGCAAGAAGGGCTCCGCCAAAGCTAGCAAGAAGCGCTCAGACTCTGACTCAAGTAGATCCCCTACCCCTGAAGTTAGCAAGGAAAAGAAATCTAAAAAATCTAAACGTAGTCGCTCCAGGTCGACGGAAAAGTCTCACAAGTCTGGTAAGAAGGCAAGCCGCAAACACAAGTCTAAGTCGCGATCAAGGTAGTATTCGTTTATTTCCCTTTCTTTCCTACTGTATGTTTTTATTGTATGTGTCATTGTGATTTCTCTCCAGTCCTTTTTTATTCAGTATAATTGCAGTAGCCTTAAAAAGGAAAATTGCTGACTGAATGTTATGAAAATGTACTGTCAACTGCAGTCACGTCGTCTTAACTCTGTAAAGTCAATTCTGATGCAATAAAAGGTTTTAATGCTTTTTGATGGTTTTATCTATCAAATGCAAATTTCAATATCTGTCTGTTGCCTTAGTAGAGTCCAGTAGAGTCTGTTTTGTAGCACCTTGTCTAGATGTGAAATCTTTCTTCTCAGATTAAGGTCCTAGTAATGCCAAAGTGAACCAAAGACATGTCTTGCCTTACACTGTGCACTGTAGGTTAAATGGGCTTCTCTGGAGTCTGCACAACATAAGTTTCTATGAATTTATGTAGTTTTCTATGAGAGTACAGCATGTCTGGTGGACGGGGGGATTTGTGCATGTTTGTATTTTGTAGTCTGCGTGGGAGAATGTGATTGGTGCAGTATTAATGTTATGTCCACGTCTCTTTCAGGTCAACATCTCCCTCCCGTCGTAGCAGACGCTGAGGAGCACAGTTAACCTCCCGATCTGTGCACTTTACCATTTTAAATTCCATGAGTTGAACAGGCTTGTCTCATTATAGAGGCAGTTGTGTAGGTGAACCCCGCTCATACATCTTTCATCTTTGTACATATGTTGTTATTTTTAAAGTGTGACTGAAGAGCAGGAGTTTTTGAATGGTAGGAGTTTTCACTTGTATCATTATGCAAAGCTTAAGACTCTGTGGACACTAAAAGCTCAAGTTGTAACATTTTAAACCAGAACAGGATTAACTTTTTTTCTCCAAACATTATTGTATGTGTCCAATAAAACTGTTTGTTCCTTGTCTTGCCTTACTGTCTCTTTTTCTTAATACTATATATAACAGTAAACAGCATGTCTTCAACACAGAATCACCTGAGACCTGTTACGGCTACCCATGGGTTTATAATAGTTCATACTTCAAAGGACTACATGGTGAACACTTGAATAGAGACTACATACCTGGAGATGTTGCCCAATACCATCAGTGCAGCTGGAGATATTTCTGCTAATATAATGTGCTGCAGTGCAGATTTTACCTTAAAGCTGCTTTACAAAATAGTATAACTTCTCGTGAGAATACGAGATGCATTTCTAGAAACATACCCCGGAGCAATATAGTTTACCATATAACAAGAATACATAAAGCTTGTGAAACATACATAAAACTTGTGATTACATGGAAATGACATTTATAGTCATTGGATGTGACAAAACCCTCACACCGTAATTGTCTAGAGGAATTTATTTCACAAGTTGCTATATATAACATTTCCTCTCCTCGTTTTAGTGACTAATGAAGATAAACCATTTGAAATTGGACCAGTTTTGAGTGTGACCACTGTGGGCAGCAGTGAACTGCAGCATTTGTGCACCGACAGTTTTGTTTTGTCACTTACAAACTCAGATTATTGTTGTAAGGATCCCCACTGAGCTAGACCTTTCTGTTAGAATAAGATCCTTATTTTTTAACCAGAACCCCCTAAATCTGTATTTGCAATTCCACCAGACTTCATTGAAATGAACAATAGTTTTAGCAGGTATAAAGCATATATCTTTTTTTTTTTTTAATTTAAATTTTTATTACATTTTTAAGACAAAAAAAAAAAAACACACACACAAACACCAAAATTAACACAGACTTAACAAAAACAGCCTCATTCCCACGACAAAAACAGCAAAAAATTGACCCATATATATATATATATTTATTTATGTTTTTAAAAGAGGCGAAGGAAAACAAACAAACAAGCAAAACAAAATATACATCCGCAAGGCAGATAGATTCCTCAGAAGTACAACGTTTGACTCCTATCACATATTTATTTTGTCTTTTACAAAAGACAAAAATTGATTCTACACCATCAGATAGGATTCTTTGTAATGATGCAGTTTGGCTATCATTAGTTCAAATGATGCATTCTCTGTCATTAATTTAACCCAATCTCTATATTCAGGTCTAGCTTGGCTTTTCCAGTCATGAAGAATAACTCTTGCAGCTGAAATAACGCCTGTCATGGCAAGAGCAAATGCAGGTTTTGAAATTTTAGGTAGACATGACCTGTCTCCCAAGAGGCACAGCTGGACTGATTCAGGTACAGGTAGACCAAGCCATTCCTGAATTGTTTTGATTTCCTCTCTCCAGAAAGGCAGAACTAAAGGGCAGACCCACATTGTATGGATAAAAGTGCCTTCATGCATCTTACATTTCCAGCATAAGTTATTTTCGAGTAAGCCCATTTTGTGGAGACGGACGTGTAAAATAATATCGATGAAGTATCTTATAGTGTATAAACTTTCCCTGAGCTTCTCTTGTGAACCAGCCTGCATTAGAGATGATCTTTTTCCAAGAATCCTTGTCAATATTCAAACTTAGATCCTTCTGCCAAATAAGCCTAAGGCTCTCAGTATCGCCATATATGGCATTAGCTGTCATCTTATAAAAAGTGGCAGCTGAATGATTGTTTTTAGGTAATTTAAATTAAGCCTGAATTATATTGTCTTCACCAGGCAGCTGTTTTACCAGACTCACTAAACTACTTCTTATTTGCAAGTATCTCCAAAAGTCAGCTTTGTCTTTTAGGTCAAACTGTGCAGAGTTCTTCAAAAGATTTACATGTTTTGTCAATAGCCAGAGATGATAGATTTCGTATACCCCTCGATAACCATGAGTGCCAGTAAATAGTTTTTTTCTCCACTGTTATTGCTGGGTTATTCCAAGGTGAAGAATATCCCTGTTTATACTGTGAGATCTTTAATAATTTGTGAAGCTTAGCCCAGACATTCTTTGAGTGTTGTAGGATTGGATTAGCCTCTTTGCTCCCACGATTATTAAATATTAGGTTTTTCTGTGACAAAACCTCAATTGGACTAAAAGGGACAGTGAGTTCTTGCTCTATGCCTGTCCATCCTAAATAGTTACTCTCATTTGTCCAATGTCTCGCCAATTTAGCCAGCTCAAAGGCAATACTATACAACTCTACATTAGGTAGGGAAAGCCCACCATTACTTCTCGCTGTAAAAAGTTTTCCTAAATTAATCCTTGGTTTCTTCCCCATCCAGCCAGCATATTTTCACATCTGACTAGATGAAGTAAGGGTTATTTTAATCAAACAAGAGAAGGTGTTTGTTCTAACAGTGAAAAGACAAACCAAGATGGTTTATGTGAGTATTACTTTGTGTCTATCAACTTTGAATGAAGTGTGTTTTACAATGATAAAATTACTGGGGTTTTTTGTATGTGGTCTGGCGGGTTAGGTGATGGCGATTTCAGGGCTGATTCTAGTAAAGGAAAATGGATCTTACTCAGTAGCAAAAAGGTCTGTGTCTTGAGGGATCCTTTCCATAATGTTGTCAGACACTTAAAATAACAACCTGAGCCTGTCAGTGTCAAAAACAAGCACTGTCAGTGGTCACAAACTGACAGTGCATAAATTTCCTGTGTGGCATCCTGTTGAGTAGCTGCCAGCTGCAACGTTCTCTTAATACTGGACCAATTTTAAAAAAAAAAATGTTGTCTACACTAGTCACTTAGACACAAAAACATGGCAAACTAGCTTTCAGGGTGAAAAACACCAAAGTTGCCGTTTAGTAAACCGCTTGTTGTCCCTCAGTAACACCAATTCATGAACAGTAGGAACTAAAGTGCGTGTTGTTTCCGCCCGAACTAAAAAGAGGTGCGCACTTTGGGTCAAAGTGACAAGTGCAGCGAATACATTTCCAGTAGCTAGCTGCAGGTTTGTGTTATGATATCATGTACGCTAATAAGTTTGGTCGCCTCGTGTTGGGGCTGTACAGCCGCAAGACGGCCGCGGTAGGACGGAGCGGGTTCAGCTGGGCTGCGGTGTGTCAACAGCGGACACTGTTGCTGCAGAGGACCGGCTGTGTGAGGACCCAGCTACATGCCACTGTGCCCTGTCGCTTCAGGTACAGTCACAGAGGTGCCACTTTGTTTTTGACTGCTTACCGTCACATGTCACAGTTCACTTATCCACATTAGGGAGGAAATGTGTAGCAGTAATGAGGGAATTTTGATCTCTAACGTTAATCTAACGTTATATGAAGGTAGTGAGCTTTAACATATTATGTTTCTTTTAAAGCTGCAACTAAAACCTTATTAGGGGCTTGGATATTTACTGGGCTGCAAGAAAGATAGGATACATGACTAAAACCAACAGTTTTCATACTCGATTGACTTGTCATTACTTTTTTGTTTAATCAATTGTTATATAAAATAAAATTAAAAAAACTTTCCACCACCATTTATTTCTTTGAACCCAAGGATGCAGTTTGTGTTATCCAAATAGGCCATTACCCAGATATATTTATTATTAAGTGATATTAAAAAAGATACTCACATTTGACACGCTCAAACCAGCAAATGTTTCAAAAAATATTTTTTGCTTTGCTTGATAAATGACTGAAATGTTAATTATCAGAATTGCCGTTTTTCTACTTCTCCCAGTTAAATTATTTCATCACCAATTGGAAAATTTTGTGACACCATATAGATACAGGGGCTTTTAAATCCATGGTCCCAAGAAACGTTTTCAAGGTTGTATGCATCATTTGCTGCTGTTTGTACCCTGTGTTAAAGGAATACTTCACCCCCCCCCCAAATGACAATTTGTATATCAGTTACTTTCCCTGAGTTATGTTGAATTCCTGGAGAAATATGTGTTTTACTTGTGTGCCTCCAGTGACAAGTAATCCAAAATCAGGGAAAATTCTTGATGAATTGAAGTCATAGGGGTCCACGTTGAGCAACAGCAAAACTATATCAAAACATCTGTTTACAAACTCTCACACAAGTCATGCAGTATAATTCAAGTTTCACTTATCCACTTGTATGTTCAGTACTTCCCAAACATGTATTTTTGCTAAAAACCAATAGAGGCTAAGCCAATGCTCTAAGCCACTGAGGTGTTAAAACAGGAAAACCTAGTTGTTGTGCTTTACATTACCGCAACAGTTGAATCAAAGTCCAGCTCAAATTGCCTTATGATGCACATAGTTACTTTATTTTACATCCAAAAACCTCCAAAGGTGAACTTTATCATACAACATCCTCACGTAACGTTCAGCGTCTTGCTGCACAGCGGTCAAAAACTGTTTTTCTTCTTCCGGTGGAAACACCTGCCCAGACACAAAGGTTCCTACCTTATATAGGTAAAACTGCCAATCACCATTAGACCCAATTCACCAAACAATACACAAATTTCATGATCTGCTCCTTTGTATTTACTACAATTGAAATGTATCTATGCTCTCTAAAAAAGCCAGAGTCAATTGACCAAAAACGTAATTTCACCTCACTGAACACAGGAGCTGCTGGTCTACCACAGTCTCAGTTGGTAGTGTTTGTGTTACTGTGTGACTTTGATGAATCTAATTTAACCGTATAAAACACTAAAGACCCACAATAACACAAACTAACTAACTGATCAAGGCATTTTTAGACCACCAGCTCCTGTATTCAGTGAGGTAAAACTACAATTACAATCAAAAGAGCATGGTTAAATTTCACTTTCAGTTCAGTTTTAAATGGTAAGGTCTTCGTAAAAAATGCATGTGTTTAGGAAGTACTAAGCATATGACTGATTAAATGAGACCTGGATTATCCTGCATGAGTTGTGAGAGAGTTTGTAAATGGATATTTTGATATTGTTTTTTGTTGTTGTTAAACTTAATCAAGATTTTTCTCAGTTTTTGGATTCTTGGTTCACCAGAGTCATGCGAGAAAAACAAAGCTGCGTTCACAAATTCAAAGTAACACAGGGTGATGTATTGATACACAAATGATCATTCTGTGGGTGAACTGTCCCTTCAAGTCTCATGTTTAGCCATGTATGGTGTTGATGTGGTCCTGTCTATGTTAACAGTGCTCAGTCAGCCTCCCAAAGCACAGTGGATCCCGATGAAGTGAGACGGTTCCAGTTACTGGCCGGCAAGTGGTGGGATGAACAGGGAGAATTTGCAGCTCTTCATGCCATGAATGACCTGAGGGTGCCTTTTATACGGTGTGTGTTTGATGTATAACATCCATTTCAATAGTCATATTTTTGAAATACCAAGATGTCACGCCCAAGTCACTGTCAACATGGGATTGACTGGCAGAGGCATCAAGCAGTTGTGTCAAAACATAACCTGGAGGAGATCCAGCCTTGTATATGAGAGCAGAAAATACATCAGGGACACATAAAAGAAGCATCAATTGAAAGTGACAAGATTCCTCCACGCATCAGCACATTTTCAGCAAATAGCATTTCAACTGCCCCAACGCTACATACATGCATGTTTTGGGGTGGGCTGTGTCTGTTTTGATTGATAAGATCTGCTGTAGGGGCCCCACAAGATAATCATTACATTACCCATCCAGCCAAGAGCCCGTTGCTGCTCTTCCCTTCCCCCTCTGTGGTCCTGGTGGTGGTGATGATGATGTGTGTTTGTGGTGACAGTATGACAGATCCAGTGGCAGTGTATGTCTGGGTGTGGCTGATTTGCCTGATATGAGTCTGCCCTCAGGGTGTGTCTAAATGAGACGCAGCAGCAACACCACTGCTACTGTTGCTGCGCTACCTTTTAGACTCTGACATTCTTACAGTGATATGGTCAATTCTGACTTTGGAAAACTTAAATTGTATTTATTGAACATGCTGTGGATATGGTAATAAAGACAGAATACAGACATCAGTCAGTATCATTCATGCATCCTGCTCTCTGTCCCCTCTCTGCTGATCTGAGTCACTGCCTGCAGGTCGGCTACCTCTGGTAAATTTTAAGATGCGTGTCCTTCTTAGCTGAAACAGTTAGACTACACACGGACATCTTTCATTTTAGCTTGTTTTTATTAATTTGCTATAAGCCAAGCTAGCTTACCGTGCTTGTGTAAACATTATAGTTCTGGATGAGAGACTGTGGACAGAGCAGACTGAAATATCGCTTTTAAAATACAGAACATGTGTATCGTTAAAGAAGTGGCTTTTTACTGGCCAAGGTATTTAAACAAGTGTAGCTGAGTGTAGAGTAATACTGACTTCATCTGCACTGCGGCCTCTCTGCTGTTCACTGAATCCACTCTGTGTTGTGTGTGTTTTTAGAGTGTGTCCGTTTACATGGAGGTCAGATAGTAATAATAAATAATGTAATGGTAATAAATAAAACCCAAACTTTAAAAAGTAACGATAAAAGAACCGATAATGTCAGAGCTTATCAATACTACGGTCTTTAATAATGCCCCGGGGCTGTTTAATCCCTAGCTGGGCCACTCGGAGGTTGCTTCTAGGCTTGATTTGGCCTGCAGGCCTGCCGTAAAGCCTGCATCCTATTTTGTATAATTGTGCTCCAGCTGTCTTCATCATTCTGAATCCGTGACACAAGAAATGTTAAGGATGACTCATTTGCACTCCTGCCACCTAAAAAGAGGCAAACATTGTCTGGTGTCACTATTTTTAAGTTAAAGTTTAGTTTAAGTAGTTTAAGATTACATTTAGAGGTATTTTTTTATTATTAGCATAATAGTTCTTCACAAAGTGGCTCTTCACGTTGCTTGATATTTCACTCAGATTGCAGATAAGTAGCTTTTGTCTGTGTCTTCCTGTGCCGTGGTGGGGTTGGGAGCTAGTTAAGTGGATGTCTGCAAACACCTAATCCTCTTGCCTTCACTGTTTGCACGAATGCCCTTGCACCCTAGCGGAGCTTTAATGAGGACGATGCATCCCCAGATCTTGGCCTGTTCTGCATGTTTAATGCCTGAGGCAGGCCGTGTGTCAGGGAAGGTAGGGAGGGAGGAACACAGGAGCGAGGTAGGGATGAATTTGTAGCCAGAGGATATTTGTCGTTAGCTGGCAGACACTGTAGCACATGGTGAAATGGCAGTGGTTCTGCCAGAGGATGGTGTAAGCTGAATGTGGAGAATCTCACGGTCTTCAACACCACATACACCTCCTTATGCTAAATAGCAATACATAGACTGTAGATGATTTAGAATACACACATCCTCCCCCAGTATTTTTTGTTTCAGATTCAACAGACTGTGACTGGAACATGATGTGTGTGTTTTGGGGAGTAAAGGGAGGACAGGTGCTGATCCTTTGATTTGAGTTTTAACCCACTGTTTGTTTACCTGTTCAGGGATAATCTGCTGAATGTGCACAGAACACGTCACCCTGGGAAACCACTCGGAGGGCTCAGAATACTGGATGTGGGATGTGGAGGAGGCCTGCTCTCAGAGGTAACTGTACATGTTTCTTTTTGTGAGACAGATGCACCAACAGTGCACATAAGGACACGCAGACAAAAATATCTCCCACTATACATTCTCTGTCCGCTCCCAATTGCTGCCTTTCACGTCACATTGAGTCACTGCTTTTCAGACAGCAGCCTGTTTCAGATTCTGCTTTCAGTGCATTACAGTGCCAGTCCTTTCACATACATACCAGTGGCTAAAGAACATTTAAACGTCAGCCTAATTCTCCCTTTCTTTTGATCTGACTGGTCTCAGTTTGGTGGAGCGGACAGTCGGTCATTTACAGTTGTTTATCTGTTTGTTAGTGTTGATAGCTGGGCAGCCAGGACAGGGCTCCTGTCTCTGCCTTTATTTGAACTGAGGACATACCAGCTGTGTTGTGTGATTTGAGAAGACAAAATCAGGTCCTAGAGTTGCATGGCTCTGTCACACAGGCTGTCATGTTCAGACACAAAACCCCAAAATGTATCTGTTAAGATTGCAGCTGTGGTTGTGTCTCTGGGTGTCTTGTCTCTACAACACTTCCCATCAGAAGAGATCAACTGTGGGAGGATGGAGATCGGCCCCTGGGCAAGTGCAGCTAACCACACAGGCCTGTGTTTACTTTTGTCCAGAAGAGGGCATTGTAGCTCACATCCAACCACTTCTGATGCTTCTCACCTGCTCTTAAATGCTGTTACAGTGTTTTTTACAGCACACATTTCTCCATACTGAGTTCACTCAAGCCCTGAGCTCTTCTCACAGTCTGTACAACAGCAGTCAGTGCAGACTACACTGTGGATCACTTTTAATTGCTTTGACACAGAGGCATTCAATGACCTCATCTTTCAAATTTCATGAATTGTTTTCTTCCCCAAACTTAAAAATCCAACATAACACAAAATTAGCCCATAAAGATAAAAAACAACTACAGTCAAAGTGCCTCAGATGCATTTTTGGACTGCCTTCCTGTACCATGGACTTTTACTCTGAGTGAGCTGGCCAGTCGTTGTTCTTATCCTCGAAGAGCACTTGATTTTTTTTATATCTAACCACATAGTGCCTTAACTCAGTGCTTCACTCCCTTTTTTCCCCCACAAAATTAGCCCTTCTGTGTGGAGTTCTCATGTTCTCCCCATGTCAGCGTGGGATTTCCTCCAGCTTCCTCCCACAGTCCAAAGACATGTAGGTTATTTGGTGACACTAAATTGTCCGTAGGTGTGAATGTGAGTGTGAATGGTTGTCTGTCTCTATGTGTCAGCCCTGTGATAGTCTGGCGACCTGTCCAGGGTGTACCCTGCCTCTCGGCCAATGACAGCTGGGATAGGCTTCTGTACATTGGGATTACTTATGTTACATTCAACTATATCTACATCTTAAAAAGCAAAACAAACCCATAGAGGAATTATTTTTCCTCAGGGAGGTGGAAAGTTTATGACCTCCAGCTACATGATGGTATCCTGCTTAGAGACATTTTAGAGAGGAGATAAGGTGTGATGTGGATGAGAACTTGTGGCCAAATACAAAAGATAGGGTATATTAACACTGTTAATATATATATTCATATATCCTTTGCATGTGTAAATATGTAGTGGATATATGTTTTGTTTTATCATTAGAATGAACTGAATACAGGAAAATAATGCCTACTGGGGCATATTGCAGCATCTGTTTGTTTTAATGTAATCTTGGTTTACGCAACAACAACAACAACAAAAGAGAATAAAAACAAAGACAATAGTGTTACATATTGTAGTGCTGCCAGATATTAGTGTCAATGTGCATTGAGTGACACAGTGTTAATGCTGGGAGAGAAATGTCAATGTTGGGGTATATAAGTTGATCCTGAGATTTTGACTTTTCTCTGTCTCCTCTCTCCTCCTTGTCCTTCACAAGCCCCTAGGTCGCCTTGGGGCAAATGTGTTGGGTATCGATCCAACAGAAGAGAGCATCAACACAGCCCAGCTGCATTCGTCCAGTGACCCGGACCTTCGCGATCGGGTCTGCTACAGGGCATGCACACTGGAGGAGCTCTCAGCAGAAGAGGAGGGAGGAGAGGAGGAGGCGCAGTGTGTGGGCCAGTTCGATGCTGTCGTAGCCTCTGAGGTGGTGGAACATCTGGCCGACCTGGAAACATTCGCCTCCTGCTGCAGCCACGTGCTGAAGGTGTGTCCTGGGATAGTGTGTGTGTGTGTGTGTTTTCCTCCAGCTGTTAGCTCATGTTAGATGTTTCTGCACCAAAACAGTATGTGTCTGTGTGTTCATCTGAGCGCGTGCTAATGTGCATATGGTGATTTTGTTGTGTTTGTTGTGTTTGCATCTGTTGTGTTTCACTGGGAATAGGTGAGCATGTGTTTTTATGTGTATGGGCTGTGTTGAACCTTGACAAGCTTTAGTGAGAGCTGTACATCAATACTGAGAGCAGATGAGTGCTCCCAGGTCAGTGGGCCAGAGGAGTGGAGATGGGGAAAGAGCCTAATCTTCACTTAATGCCTCTGCATTTGGTTGAGGCACGACTCCACTTTCTCTCTCTCTCTCTCTCTCTCTCTCTCTCTCTCTCCGGCCCAAATCTCTCACTTCAGCTTTTTTGCTTAAAAAAAAGTGTCTTGCTGCAGGGTGCCTATGCAGAGATGAATTCTTGTATTGTTTGGATTCATTTTACTGCACTCTCTCTCTTTTATCTTCAGTCTTGCCCACTCTCTCTCCCTGTCCACTCTCCTCCCTCCTCCCCTGTTGTTGAAATTGTTAATCTTGACCCAGCTTGAACCTTGAGGTTTGGCACTGCCACTTTCTGCTCTCTTCCTCGGACTCTGCCCATCTGATCCATTCTATAAATACACTTATTACTAAGGCAGCACCTCGCTTGTGTACTGTACCTATAGGGATGTGATCTCAACGTAAAATCATTTATCTGACTTAATATTAACGGTAAAAACTATTAATCGTTCATAAACTAACTCTTCCTTTTTCTGTGTGCAGCCAGGCGGCTCACTCTTCATCACTACTATCAATAAAACCAACCTGTCATACGCGCTGGGTATTGTTGTAGCTGAGCAGCTGCTGCGCATCGTTCCCAGCGGGACACACGACTGGGAGAAGTTCATCAGCCCTGAAGAGCTGGAGCGCCTCCTGGAGTCCAGTAGGTCCCTCTAATTTCCATACTGGGGGGAAAGAGCACACACAGAATGAAGTGGGTTCCCTTTTAAACGAGAAACACTAGATGTGTTAATAATCAGCAAAAGTGCTCAGTAAGAATAAAAATGAATCATGTAAACACCTCAGTCAGAAAGTGGCTCACTCTGAAAGATATTTCATTCTGTAAACAAGGCCTGGTTTAAAAAGCACACAATCTGTTCAGCAGATACAAATTTGATATGTTTTCTGCACATGTTCATCCACATGCTGTTCAGTAGCTCTAGGGAGATTCCAAATTATGCATTTGTCTTTGGAGTAATAAGTGTTTGGGCCACACTTTGTTGGATTTTTTATTTATTTTTTTTTTCAATAGGAAAAGGAATCACCAGCCCCTGATTGGCTCATTCTGAGCTGCCAAAATGACGGGTTAAATCTAAAATAAATGTATTACTGAGCTCACCAGATGGGAATTTCATCATTTATAGGATCTGACATTATGTTCTATTCCCAGCTCTAAATATGGGTTGAATAAAGCAACATTTCACTGTCTAAACAAAATAAATAAAGAATAATATTTTTTCCCTTACAGGCAGTTACATTTGTTTACACTGTACTGGTAGGGGAGACCAGGGTTGGTTGGCACGTTTTCACTCTGCACTGTATCTCTCTGGCTTAATTTATGTGAGAATATTCTCACCAGCAGAAAATAAGATGTTGAAGTCTCAGATAAAAAATATGTGTTTTTTAATGTACACAAATGTTTTCTAAAGTAAGGTGATTTGTGATTAAAGTCATGTACATTCGTGCCAACAGCACCATCAGGGGCGTCGGTTGGGACAATGTTAAAATGCTTTATAAAAAAATTAAGCTACCAATAGAAACAATTTGAACATTTAAGTCTACAAAAAGAAAACGAGAACAATTAATATAATATCTGCCCATTTTTTAAACCAAAAAACATTTTAAGCAATTTATCAGTAAGAATAGGCCCGTTTCCACTGAAGAAGTTCCTGGTACTATTTAGGGGGCAGGAACTACTACAGGAACGTCCTCTCGCTCGGCCCTCTCAACCGCTGTGTCTCCACTGAGAGCGGAGTACAAGGAAGGTTCCTGTAAAGTTACGGGCTCTGGATGTGACGTAATCGTTGCGTGACCATTTACCGGGGCGACGTAGGGACTCCGTTAGCTGATAGCTCTTAGCGGTGTCTGTAATAACTCACTAAATGGCCCGTGAAAAAAAATATTTTTTCCAGCGGATGTCTTAGTTACAACATGATTGAGTTAACTGGAGTAGTTTCATGTCGTATCCGACAACGGGAGGCTTTTAACAGATGACGTCCTGATGTTAGCTTTGCTGCTGCTGTTAGCTGTCCCTGTCAGCTGCAGCCACTGATGCTTTCTAGACATCGTGATTTCCCAAAACTGAATAAATACCACACATAGCAACACAAAACTGCTTTGCTAGCTCAATCATGTTGTAACTAAGATATCCGCTGGAAAAAATATTTTTTTCACGGGCCATTTAGTGAGTTTTTTTTACATGGCGGCGGAAGCTATATGAACGAGCTAACCCTCGTCTGCTGAGTTTTAAAAATGCTGGCTATTTTGTTGCTTTCTGTTGACATCACATCCCTCCTTGAGTATATCCAATCAGCACCAAGTAATCCCCAAGCCCCAGCCAGGAGTCTTTTGGGGCCGTTCTGAGTACCTACTCCGAGGCAGGGACTTGTTTAGCACCCGTAAAAGTTCCGGAACTCTGTCCTTCGGGGGTGGTTCCTGCGGTGGAGACACGCACCAACGGCCCCGGCCCCGTAAAATTACCCTGAAGTTCCTGCGGTGGAAACGGGCCTAATGACTAATTCATTTTGCCATTGACCTTTCAGAATAATGATTGTTTTTAATATCTTCACGTCATCAGTATCGGCCAATATCGGCTTTAAAATGAACTATTGTAATCAGCCAACATGCTTTTTCTTATTTTGCACAATGAATGAATATTACATACATTGAAATGCATCGTATTTCATGTCTCCATCTGCGGGTGGGCCATCACACCACAGAGTATGCATGCATAATATGATGTTAATTCTACTACAGAAGAGACAGGAAAAACAGGAAAACAGTGGATATATTGATATCAGTACCGGTTATCGGTCAAATGAGTGTTTACATATCAGCATATCAGATATTGGCAAACAATCTAATATCGTGCATCCTTTAATAGAATTGTTAGTCAGCTACCATCACTCATCACAGACTTTCAGATCTTGTATCAAAATATAGCTGATTTCTGTGTCTGTTAACTAGAAGTAACACATTTCTAATATCTCTAACAGTTTTACAGTACGTTTAGTCCACAGACATCTTTTTTTTAAACTTTTGATTCTATAAAACTAAAATGCCTCCACTAAAAAAGATAGTAGCTTTGAGATGTTTTGACGAAGTATATTAGTTCATGTGAAGAAATCAAACTTTTTGATGTTACATTTTGCGTCTGTGACCTTCAAAGTAGCAGAAAATAGCTGTGTACCAACCAGCCCCTGTCTCCCCTACTCCTTAATACACATTAATTTAGTTTGAGGAAATTCAGAGGCTGATGTTTAGTGTTGTAACCAGCCATTAAAGGTATAGGTATAAAAACAAGAAGTTTATCTTTGGTGTTGCTGTCATCCTTCAGCCTCTAACCTCTCCCCATCCCTGTCATCCACTACCAGATGGTTTCTCAGTACAGTCTGTTCAAGGAATGCTGTACAACCCAGTATCAGGAGCCTGGAGCTGGACTAAGAGCACCGCCATCAACTATGCCCTCCACGCTGTCAAAGTGAGAGATGATCCCCACACAGAGTGGGCTGAGGAAAGCAGCTCCCATCCAGGGGATCACACTGCAGCCACACACAGCTGAGCCAAACGACTGGAGAACAACAAAAACAACAAAAAAACATTGAGATGTGTGAAGCCCTCACTTCCCCGTGGGTCAGCTGTGATGCAGCGTATGAGACTGAGGTTATCAAAGGCAAAGGGACAAAGAGCCTGGAGACAGAATTAAAGATGTACTGTATAAGACTGCATTACGCTGTTGGTGTTCTCTCAGCCTTTGATTTACTATGAAGTGTAATCAGTTTAAGATGAGCTTTTCAAGGCAACTGTACACGCTCTAATTGTGTTATTCAGTAGCAGAGCTAACCACACAGCAGCTGAGTTTGTAATGCTCACATGCATCATTTACAGAGTATACTGTTGAATCAGCTTCATATATTGGGTAAAATATTTTGTGATTTGCCATATTCTCTACTGAAGTTGTTGCATTTCTGAGGAGTGAAAATACAACAGTGAAGAATCTGATAGATTTGGTTGTAGCTGAAAACAATAAATATGATTTCATGTTGTTTTTTGCTGCACACTGGAAGGTGTTTTTATCCTTTAGAAGATGTGTCCACATGAGGGTGGGACAGTCACTTCCTCTGGGATTATAATGGGTCTCATGTGGAAGTATTATATAATACAAAGCGAGCCTGTGGCAGAGAATAAGTCATGCTTGCACGATGTTCTTAAAGAGACCAATAACCAGGCTGTACATTGCTGCAGAGATGATTTTTTTTTTCTTCTGATGCAGCAGCTAAGAGAATAGATTTGGGGACTAGAGGGGTTGATGATGGGTTTCAGGGGTCCCATCAAAGCAAAGAATCTTATTTCCCCTCATATAAGTTATCATTTGATAATGATAACCACTGTTTTAATTTGTATATAATTAAGGAAAATGGGGGAAAACAATGGGAACTCCCACATATCTCACATTAATTGCGCTACAGTGGTTCCCGCAGTGGACTATTATTCCCACACTACTTCAGCTGTCTACAATAAACACTCCTGCTCTAATGCGCGCTCCCTAAAGCCGCGGGAGTGCGCACCTAACTTGCAGTAGCCATGGCTGCAGTGGGGACTTTGAAGTGCATCACCGTGCCTGCCATAGATTACATGCACACCGTCAGGTCATCCTGTTCTGGTTAAATACTCCAGCTCTTATCGACCTGAACAGATTGGCACCTGTTGGCCGGAGGGAGACGGGATTTGATTGGCACCAGGGTGGCACGAGTGATGTAAGCTGTAGGATCTATTCTGGAAGTTGTCTCCATCCACCTCTCGGCATGCTCCAACAGATTCACAGGACAACCGGTGGATTTATCCGTCAAGATGAATTTCTTCATACACTTCCGAGGTTGTTGCAGAGTGAGTAGACTTTCCATTCTGCCTCTGATTACATCCATATATCTCCCATGTTTACATTATTCATATATTGATTATTAACTCAGTCTGGACCTACAGCAGGTGATCTGTGACACCTGCCCTGAACTGATATGCTCAGATTAGAAAGTTTCCTCCTCTGCATAGTTTGCAATTTAGCATTTTTAGACCTATATTGCACAAAGATTATAACACTTTTCAAATTGATCATTTCTACCTTTATTCATATGTTGGCCAATAAAGAGTTTTTGCAGTTTTAATCATTCAAAGGTAAACAAGTAAACTACACACTACAGCAGATAGGTGAAGGATGCCGTGGTCCCTGCACAGGCTGCCACACACACACTTTAATGTCTTATATTAACATCACGTAATGCTGTTAGACATAATGGCCAATAGGCTATGTGTTCATCATGGTGAGCCACTGGTTTCACTGGGATGCGGGGGGCTCGTCAGGGCGGGGTGACTCCTCCGCTGGAGCAGACAATAGGCCAGCTCCGTCAAGCCACCACAGTTTGGCTCGTTAACACCGGATGTTGCTCGAGTTGGCCGTGAAAATAAAAGCATGAGGATTTTACACAGCGTTACTTTAGTTCAAATTGTAGGCCCTTGTTTACCTTGAGTAATTGGCTGTTATTAGGATGTATGTAAATGGAATTTTATAGAAATGATAGTAGTGTAATATCTGATGATAGACAGAAATTAGAATCCTAAATCAAGGTTCATGGAAAGCCCTTTTCAGAACTTAAATCAGATCTCCTCAAACTACTATTTCTATGGTAAATAATGAGGTTTCATGCTCATATATACCACAATATTTGTAGACATAATTATTATTTAACCAAAGCTGTGTGAAAAACTTACAGAGAGATGGAACAATGTAGTAAGCTAATATAAAATGTAAATTGTATATGACCAAAATCATGAACTGTGGGCTGTTTCGGGAGAGGCAAAATAATACAGCAGTGAATCAGGTTGTTTGAGCCTATTTGGAAAAAACTGAAGTGAACTGAAACAGCCAGTCTGAACATTATTAACATGTAGAGCTGAAACTATTAATCACTTTGTTGATCAACAGAAAACTAATCAGGAACTATTTTGATAATCACATCATCGTTTGGGTCATTTTCAATTAAAAAGGGTGCTTGAAGTCCTAATTGTGAGGGAATGTTGTTATGTTACAGGCTGTAGCCTTGGTCAGTAAAGGAAATGGATGATAGTTATGCTTGAGGTCAGCAGAAGGCATAAAAGAGACCATGAGATCAGGCTACTTGACCTTTGTTATTAACGCACTCCATCTATTATCTCCCAGTTGTTATGGAGGGAGTGCAGCTGTCCAGATAAGGGTGCCTAGCTGGTTCCGTTGCCATAGCTCCCAAGGTTAAGGGGAAGGGAGATTGCCATATGCCCCAGGCTCAACAGATGAGAGCATCCTTTTAGACGTGCATTTCACAAAGCCATAGATTGATACAGAATAACCTAATTTGGAATTGTGGAGTAACTCGCAAGGGAATACTGTCGGGGTTCAATGCAAAAACAAGGCAAGCTCACCCTCATAATCACAGCTCAACATACACAGTGTCACATTCTGTATGTTGAGCTGTGATTCTCCTCGATCGAGTCTTTGTTAAATACTGAGTGTGATCTATCAAAGTGTCCTGTGGTCTTCTTCAGCTATTAAATCATCAGCTTTGAAAATTCTTCAACAGTAATGACATTAGAAAAGATTAAAGTCACTGGAAAAGTTAATGCTCAGCTACTGTAAAAATATATGCTGGATAACTGTGCGTCCTGCCAGCAGTTTCAATAGCTTAGCAGTAAAAAATAAGTTTTCATTATTTACAGAAAATGTTATTGAAACTGTGAATTGTCACGCTTATTGTTGGTGTGTACAGAACATTGTAGAAGCCATCAAAACAACATTGCAACACCACCCCAGGGGTGACATTTAATTTTGAAATCCGTGACCGGAAGTGAGGCTGTTGTGTTTCTGGGTAACTTGACAATGTTCTTTACACCCTGCAAAGGGAAAGCGGACTGGGTGCAGAGCATCATCCAGGGCAGGGCGAGACGAGATGTTTACTCCTTGTGATTTTCTGGAGAAATATTAGCCACACCGCCGCCGCCATGCCGTAGACAACCCGCCGGGCGTGTAGATGAAGCCTAACGGGGACTACAGCAGGGAGGAAGCGGGGTGGCTGTAACCGAGTGGAGGGAGGATGTACTGGGCTGCTGGCTTCGCCTCATCCCGGCCGTGTGTGGTTGAACTCGGGCGGAATCACAGCCTGCCCCTCGGGCTGTGCGGCTCCGAGCAGCAGCAGTCTTTGTATGGCTATATCATCGCCTTCCCTCTACAGGACTACGGGGGCATCATGTCGGTTCTGGGCTCGGACTCCTGGTGGAAGAAGACTCTGTACATCACCGGGGGGGCCCTGCTGGCTGCTGCAGCCTACCTACTGCATGAGCTGCTCGCCATCAGGTAGGCACCCACAGCCTAGTCTGTTTATCACCATCACTGCTTTTTATTCAGCCTTCAGAGCAGTGATTGTTAATCTGCTGACAGGGACTGATTGGTCTCATTGGAATAAAAAAACATGAATGGATATGGGAGTCCTTCCATAGGATGTCATGTCTGCGCAGATCTCGCGGTGATTGCTGCCCATCGTGTTTTCCTCCTTCCAAGGACACGACACTAGATGGAGGAAAAAAATAATTAATAAATAAAAAAAACGAGTCACGCGTCAGCCCGTGTGCCGGCTCTCGTGCCAGCTCCGTCTGCACCTGAGCGTGAATAAACGAAGCGCTCCTCGGGCGCTGCGGAGTCACACCGACCTTTATTGAACTCTATTGTGAAACACACAGCTGCTGCCTCGAAATATGCAAAGAAAACACACATGCAATGCACAGCCAGACCTTGTAATGAGGTCGGATTAATAAGAAATAACCAAGTCCTGATCAAGTGATTAACTCAGGACTGTTGTTAGTGCACAGAATGCGTGCCTGTCAATGGAGGGATTATTTTTGGCCAGGCCAGTGCCGGGGAGTAAGTACATCCTGTTACAGTGGCCTGGTAGTATCTGCTTTCACTCCCCCTCCTCCCCTCCCTCCCGTCATAATCTGTGTAACCTTGTATTTCGTGCAGAAAACGCTGCTGCTGAATCACGTGCAGGCTACTGAGGCTGGACCCGCAGCCTGCCGGCATCATCTGCTGCTGCCATGTGATGTGTTGCTGGCACTGGCAGCAGCAGCTCTGCCACAGTCAGCTGTTATTCTCACTGTCCCCCTCCATGAGAGATCCTCCTTAGTGTCCACAGAGCTCTCTAAGTGGCTCCTCAAAGAGATTTCAGCCGCACATTTAAATAGGCAGAAGGATGCATGGGGCAGATGAGATGAGGAGGAGGAGTAGGGAGGATGAGGATGAGATTTGGAGAGGTTTCAGCACCACGTGACAGTGGACAGCGACTTTCGAGACTTGGATCAGTTTCAGCACCACAGGACAGTGGACAGAGACACAACAGGCACGTCACAGTTCATAGATTTCGCATACTGTATACATATCTCTATATACACTCATTTGCCAGTTTATTAGGTACACCTAGGTAATGCAACAGGCCTGCAGCAAATCCTTTGTTGAAACAGTTTTGCAGATGTTTTGATTCTACCAGCTGTATTATTTTGGAGACTGCAGTTTGTAGTGCTGTTTAACTGTGTTGCACTCCACATAGAGGTGTTTCTGTTATGTGGCGTCCCTCATTCATACACATGGGATGGACAAAATCCTACGAGGGGGGAGAACCAGAGGGGTATAAGTGACTTTTGACCAACTTTACAGGACAGCCAAAACAAAAAATGACCAGACTTTGTCCTGACTTTATTTATTGAATATTTTCAGCACTGTTACTATGCCAAATAAGCAAATGTTTCATGTTTTATATGTTATCAGTGGTATCCCAAATGACGCAATAGCTGCCCCCATGTGAAAAGAATTGGAGGTCGATATGTAAAGCATCCATTGGTACCAACTTTGTGAGCATAGCTTGTCAGGAAATGGGCTAAATAATGCTCCAATAATGGTACATTTTCTTGAACTCTCACTTCAAGATATTTGAAGGAAGATGGGTCCTACAGATACCCACGAGTCTCTCCTAAAATTGAGAAGGCTTGTTCCCAGTAAATGTTTTATTTATTTATTTATTTATTTTTTACAATCAATGTACTACAAATTACAAATTAAAGCTGTATGTTTGTCTTTTTAATGAAAAGGACAACCAGTCTATTTGAAGAACTACTAATCACCTAACATGTATTTACAGATACATGACACATCTAAACAGGATTGTGGTGGAACTATTCAGAAACTCAGTTTGGGCTTTTGGTTTGATTTGGTTTTGTGTGTCACCCCAAGATTTTCAGTGGCTCCATCTGGTCACCCCTAGGAAACATTTCTGGAGGCATCACTGTGTATGGTTATATGTGCTATGTATGTTTTTGCCACAAAGTCATTAATGAACAAAGACGCCCAGTATGTTTTTATACAGAGTTATATGGTGTTATATTGCATTAGACAGTGATGTTATTCATTATTGATTAAGTAACAACAATAGACTCCAGAATGGTCAAACATCTGTGTTGTTAGATCAATTCTGAACAGCCTGTAAGAAACTGAACTTAAAACAACTGTAGTCAGCTGCTGAAACATGTCATCAGGTCATATTTAAAAGTAGTTCTCATTAAATTAGGAAAGGTCTTGAAGTGTATGATGATAAAGCAATGTTAAGTATGTTTCTTTTTGGCTGTTAAAGAGGGCCGTGGGTCTCTAGCACCAGTCAGTTTGTGCTTTGAACGATGTAGTCTCATTTTCATCTTTAAACAGAGGCCTTCTGCACAGCTCAGCAGGGAATTAGATGTTACCTAATCATGTTACAGCCCAGAGAGGTGTTGATTTAACTTTATTGCCGCTTTAGAGGCTGTAGTTTGGAGTGCTGTTGAATTGTATTGCTTTATACTCAGAGGTATTCCTACTATTTTTATTATTCACTTATATTACTGAGGATGGACTGAATATTAGAAATGAGTTTAAACAAAAACTGAACCTTCAGGAAAGTCTTATTGCAGGGCTGCTGTATTAGACGGCATCATTTTTAGCTCACCACATCTATTAAACTGGCAGCTGATTGTATTATTCAGAAATAATGTTAGATCAAAGGTGGAGTACACCCCCTGTACAGTTAGATTCAATTATTCAGACTTGAGGAGCTTTGGCCAGTGATAAAAGACATGCTAAACAGATCAGACAGACGGGAACAAATGATACTAATGCCAGTTTGTAAAGCCTCATTTTAGCCCTGCCTGTGTGCTGCATGAATAACACCTGGTGTGGAACAGAGACACATAGATCAAAACTGTATTTCTTTTTAACTCTGGTTAGCACCTGTAGTGGCATAAAAAGCTTCAGCAGGCCATGTAAGTGTTATGGAAATGGAAAATATATTGTTTGTTTTGTATATGCACTATTTTATGTTCCTCTTGATGGTAACATTTTTTTATTGAAGACCTTAAGTCATCAGTGTCTGATTACCAGCAGATCTGAATCAAACATTATTCACCAAGTGTGTTATTGGCCTGGTGATAATAATACAGGAATATTGGCACATTTGCCACAGGGACAACAGACCCACAGCGTCCAGGGGCCACAGACAGAGAACAGACCATCAGTAGAGTAGTTTATAATTGTTTGTAATTGTTCAGACAAGCAGGCACAGATGTCACATGTCCAGCAGTGTGTTTGCTTAAAACTGGAGCAGTGTGATGACTCATTCAGTCGATAATTTCAATTTTAAAAGAAGCTCTTAATGCCACACACAGTCTTTTCCACATACTCAGCCTCAACTCCAAGAAGGCTTTTTTTTTATCTTACTCTGAAAAGAGATAGTGTTAACATAATACATTTGGTTTCTGGGGTCAGTTTGGTTAAATTAACATAAACAAGTAAACATAGGAAATCATTTACATGATAAGATGACAGATAAAATCATAAAACCTGTAATCGACTGATTAATAGAATGGATTTCTTTCTCATTGGAGTTCAACCAGGACAACAATATGTAGGTCTGCACAAAGCTGTTGTTTAAAGCTGATGAAGTGAAGCCCCCGTGGTCTGAAAATAAAAATGTGTTGGTGGGTGGTTGAGAGCTCAGGGACACAGGACCCACTTGCTGTGTCACCATGCTATAATAAACTAAGGGTTGTCAGAGCCTGAAACTGAACAGCAAGTCCCGCTCTCTGTGCAGATGCTGAGTCCTGTTTGGTATTTATCTCACAGCACTGGCTGACCTAGAAAACAGGTAGTAACACTGGTCGCTCTCAGCTAGACTGGTGACAATTTAATATTTTAATCAAAGGATGCGTTCATGTCTTTTAAGTTTGTGCCAATGCTCTCTTTACTATTGTTCCTGCTGGTGTCTGAGAATCATCAGCAGGGTTAAAGCTGATATTTCTCCCTGAAGAATCAGCCACTTGCTGCGGTTTGTTTCTAAAAAGCATGAAACGCAATATCCACAGAGTGGGAAAATCCATTAAAGCATTACACACAAGAGTTAAGTGCTAAATTCTGCTTATTGTCAGTCAAATGATTCCTCAAAAGCAAATAAGAACAGAGGATAAATTAAAGTTTGGTTTGACACCATGGATTTTAAATTCAAATATACCAGAATGTTATATGTTATGTTATGTTATGTTATACAGTATGCATTGTAAACTGATCTGGGAACATACGCTTAAGTAGATTAGTCCAAACAACACTGTGTGTTTACTAATGGCATTGTTTTCCTCGTCTGTGTAGGAAGGAGCAGGAGCTGGACTCTAAAGACGCCATCATCCTCCATCAGTTCTCCAGGCCAAAGAATGGCGTGCCCAGCCTCTCACCCTTCTGCCTCAAAATAGAGACATACCTGCGCATGGTGGACCTGCCCTACCAGGTGATACTCAGCAGACTGTCTCAGAGATTGATAAACACAGAGCTACAGGAGAGGACTCTGATGTGCTCTTTGCTGTGGTGTTTCTGCACTACACCTCCCAGAGATCACTAAACAAACAGCCTTCCATGTTGTTTTTTCTGCAGGTGTATCTTGCATTACTGTAGCTGGTAGTCTGTAATGTGGTCATGCTGACTACTAGGTCCTTCCAAAATGTATACAAAGCAAAACTGCTTTTGCACTAGGTTGACCAGTGATTCCCAAACGATTTGATTTTTGACCCCTTGAAAGGAGTCTGTTTCTACTTGCAACCTTTCATCACTGATCCAACTTTTGCAGCTCAGTCAAAGAGTGAGTTTTCCCTCCTCAGATGGAGTTCAGTAGCCTTCATTGGCCTTGCACAGACTCACTTACTGGTACACATTTATTTATAGATCCAGCCTCCCCTCTTGTCTTTGTGGGTATATCTCTTTTAAAACTAGAGACTAGTTACTGCTGGGCAAACAGACGTCAATGTTCTCTGCCCCTGCAGCCTGGAACCACTTGCAGAGAGATTTGCAGCTAGATAGACTGATCCTGATTAGGGCATTTAAAAATGTAATTGCTGTCTTAGCTAGATCTTTTTCCCTTCCAGTGATTGTTTGTTACACTCACACACAGTTGGGTGACTGCAGCAGAGGCCAGGCTGTCCTTACTTTAAATCCCTAATATGGGTTAAGCTCCAAAAACAATGGATCCTACAATTCCCATAATGCAACTCAGTGGCATCTTACATTAGACCCTTCCTGCCTGGTAAACAACCACGTCTTTCAAACTCCAGCCCTCTAGGATTCCTGTTATAAGTTGTTGTGTTGTCACAGTGAGAGTAATATTCCTCATGACGAGTAAACTGGACTTTCTGTGTAAGATCAATGGAGTCACCCTTGAGAGATCCCAGAAATCAAAAAGTGGCATGTCAGTCTACAATAACATGCTCTTATTGTCCAGAAAAATGTCAGTATTTATATGAATCTGTTTCCCTCTGCAGAACTACTTTGATGGGAAGCTGTCGCCACAGGGTAAGATGCCCTGGCTTGAGTACAACCACGAGCAGGCTTCAGGGTCAGAGTTCATCGTGGACTTTCTGGAGGAGAAGCTGGGTGTCAACCTCAACATTAACCTCACCCCGCAGGAGAAAGCTGTGTCCCGAGCTGTCACCAAAATGGTCGAGGAGCACCTGTACTGGTAGGGGAATCATATATGTAGAGAGTATGTAGTGTGGGAGAAGTTACAAATGTGTCTTTGGAAACCTGGTAGAAACTGTGATTCCATTCACTGCAATCTCTTTTCAGTCTCTACTGAATTCAAATACGAATCCAATTACTAAGCAAATTTTAGCTGATTTTAGAGGCAGAACACAACGACTCTTTTTATAATTTGAGATAACTGTTGTGCTTGAGGGCTGATTAAAATATGTTTATTTATATTTACATATTCATAGTTAAAGGTGCAGTGTGTAGGATTTTGTGGCATTGAGCAGTGAGGTTGCAGATTGCAACCAACTGAGCCAATTCTTTCTCAGCATGCAAAGATATTGCAAAAATATTTCTGACTGGTTACACATGTTGAGCTAATTTTGCTACTCTTCAGTTTACTGCACTGCGCACCACGCATCTGGTGGGAGCTAGCTAGCAATGCTGCTCATTTGTCAATTACCGCTAGTAATACCATCCAGACAAAGCAGCGTTGGTGTGGAAACAAAGGCCCAACCTACACTCACCCCTCCAGATCAACCCGGTGAGTAAGCGACTCAAGTTTGAGCCCGAACCCCCTTTAGCATTGTTAACTAGGCCTATGTTATCATTGTTAGCTCTAGCAGTGTCAGCATGGCTAGCAGTGCTAACATAGTTAACAATGCTAAAGGGGTTTTGCAGCTCAAAATGAAGCCACTTACTCACTGGATCGACCCGAGGATGGGCACAATTTTTCCGCAGCAACATCCTCCCAGTGGAGGGATGGCCCTACCAGCAGTAACGTAAATGAGCGGCGCCGCTAACTAGCTCCCAACCAACCCAACTGGTGCACAGTGCAGAGCAGCTAAGGCTATCGTTAGCTAACCAGTGGAGACCGGAGGGTGGGCAGTGGGGACGATGTTATGCATGTTAATGCAGCCAGCGTGCTGTCTGTCAGCAAAGCCGACAGATAAAAGACAAGACATTTACATGACAAAACAATAAAATTTCCCCACCTCTAAACAGATAGCTCTTTGAAATGTGCTGCTAAAGCTCAATGTTTTAACGGAACGCTGAACTAAAAGCAAAGGCTTCTTGTGTTTCATGTCATTTCACATGTTTTTTGTTTTTTTTTTTCTTAAAAATTAGCCAGTAAGTTACCAGTTAATGGGTGTCAGGTCTTGGAAAGCAAAATTAAACAAAACTGACATCTCTAGTAAAAACGCAAAAGGCCCTCTCTAGAGCCAGTGTTTGGTTTGTCCATTCTGGGCCAATATAGAAATCTGGCGGTGTACTGTGGCAGACTCTGTGGAATAAGATGCGCTATGTAGATATAAAGGGCTCAATCTAAGCTGACAAAAACACATTTCTTAGTTTCATTTGATTATACACGAATGAAAACATAGTTATAAATATTAAACTCAATTTATTCCAATAGATCCCCATAAATCCTTCACGCTGGATCTTTAAATAAATATTTTAACACCAATATTAAACAGTGTCAGAAACCACCCACACAGATCGCTTTGAAAAACAACAATGGCACATTGATTATAACAGCTAAAAATTACATGTTGAGGTCTTTATTTCATGTGTTTTTAAGCATTATTTACGCAGCCCTCCAGCCCAGACTGACTCTATCCTTACCATCAGTATTGCGTTATCAGCCATCCTTTGCTGTGGTGAGTCACTCCAGTACCTCTGGGTGAGAAACACACTGCTGCTAGGAAATTGTTTACCGCTCCTCCCACACTCTCATAGGCTCAGAGTGTTTTCCATTACCTAAAAGCTCTATCCATCTTTCACTCTCCAGCCCACTCACACACACGCACACACACACTGATCTAACACGGTTTGATCCAGTGTGATGTGCCCCATTGTTCTCTATTTTATAATGTCAGGACACATTTTGAACTAACCCTGTGAATCTTAGTTGTCACTTACAGACCATTTAAGGGTTTTCATCTGTAAAGAAAGAGATGAAATGAGGATGTGACATGTGTGACCTCACTGTTTAGAAATGGTTTAGAAATGTTGTAATTGGATAAAATACAGTTGTGAGATTGCACTTGTGTGTGTTGTGAACAGCGAATTCTGTACAACATTTCTTCAAAGCAGCAGAGGTCATTCATATAACCCACATTCCCTCTCCCTGTGTCACCTCCTTGCTCTCCTTTCTCTGCTCCTCCACCCACCCTCTGCCATGTTTGGACCCACATATAGACCTATTGATTGAATTATTTATGTCAGGGAAGGGCAATGTAGCGACCTGGTTCCTCTTTGAAGGGCTACAGAGTGAGTGGCCAGCGGCAGCAGCATCTGATAGTTAGGTCATATACGCTCTGTTTCCCACCACCAGCCCTTCTGATCGATGATGCTATAAAAATAAGATAACAGGAAACTAAAGAAATAGCCTCTGTGGCAACTGTGCTTCATGCTTTATCCACTACTGATACTGAAGCAGTCACTTGCATTATTAATCTGTTAGAGAGTCAACAAAGACAACAAGCCTTTAAAGAATTAGATTTTTAATTATTATGTTAAAGCTGCTTTTATTAATATTTTTTATGTTAACAATGAATCAAATGAGTTTGTACAATGGGAATGTTTTTTTTTGTTTGTTTGTTTTGGGTCAGGAGTTGGTGGAGTCTAAGCCGGAGCTAAAAGGAGAGTTAGTATTGGTCATGTGTACAAATTTAGGTTGTCAGAAGTATCAATACTTTGAGCCTTTTTCAATACCACATGGTTGAAATGATACAGTCTCCATTAAAGGGGCTCTAAGCAAAATTAGGAGTGTGTAAGGTGTCAGGACATTGTTCTCAGCACAGTGCTGACAGAGCTAACTGTGTTAACCAGGGGAACAGGAGGATGGGCACTACACTTGTAACCACTGTAACCACTTGCTTTGGTACAAAAGTATTTCAGTATTTCCAATGAGGTGGTGTGAGAAAGTGTGTGAGGATATTGCAGCTTAATCTTGTTAGTGTCTACACGCACAGGCAGCTTGGCTGGACAAACATCCACGGTGCAGAGTCGACAATGAGTGTACCAAACATTAGAGATAGTTACTCTTTTTTTACGCTTATTAATGAGATAAACTGTGTCTCATTGGTTTCCTTTATTAAGTCTGCACCAGTCACAAAGGAGGAGATGCAGATAAATAGAAGCAAAGTTAGAGAGGGATTTCGAGGCTTTGAGTTGGGCTCGTTTGCACACACACACACACACACAGGATCTGTCTGTCTGCTGCTGTGAGACAAATCTCTTCTTGACGTCAGCATGGCTCACGTAGCTGCCCAGGTTTCTTTGTGTTTTTTTTTATTTTAACACAAAGCAAAAGGGAATCTGAATGACTCAACAAAGAGGCCATACAATGCAGCAGTAAGTGGATTTTTTTGTCCAAGAATTTTAATCCAAATCTGTAATGGAATTTTTGGGATATGTGCACAGTCACCTTTTCTCCTCTAACCTATTTTTGGATGAGAGGCAGCGTCACACTTCAAGCGTTTCCTCATGTACACAACAGCAACCTGACAGTTTGAAGGGCTGGATATATGATGTTGTCTCCTGGCAGCGGGTTGAGAGCAGTATAGCTGATAAATGAGCAGTAAGACGGAAGTGGTGGTGCACTTGTATTGATTAGGAAGAGGTCAGTTGTCAGAACTGGAATTGCTGATAAGGAATTGCATGCTTGCGTAAAGAGCTGCTGTTAGTATCCTGAGATTATAGCGTCTCATCACGTGCTGCTAAAATCAAGACTTAGCCCCCCAACCCAATCGCCAGAATAAATGTTCGCATGTTTCTGCAAGCCATGGATATGTTACTTGTGTATGTTTTACATATAGAGGACATGTTAAAACGCTGTCTTTTTATGCTTCAATTTTTAGTTTTATGTCGTGTTCTGTGGTTAGATCTGGGCACAAAAAACACTTGGTCAGGGTTAGGAAAACAATTTGCTTTGGCTTAAAACTATCATTGCAAAACACCTGCTAAACACAGCTGGACATGTCCCAATCTACTGTTAAAAAACACCAGCTTTGTCACTGTAAACACTGCCAGGCATGTCCTGAACTATCTGGAAAAAACATCCATTTCTGTTGCTACAAACTCAGCGCACCATGTCACAAACTGTCATTAAAAAACATCTGCTTTTGTTGATCTCAAACAGCACTCTGCTGCTCTCTGCTGCTTGGCAGACGTCTTGCCTAGGTGTCATCATGTCATCCATTAGTCTCCAACAGTGGGATTCTGGTCATAGACATGAATGTTGGGGAACATTGTTTTCTGCTTTTACAATGTCAACCTGCTTCACATCTGTGTAGATTAGATGTTACTGCAAATGATGCTGAGGATTGGTGAGGCTATTAGAAGGTGTAGCGTTTTTGGTAGCAGTGTTTCCCTCAGCAGCATGATCCTGGTACTGTTGAGATGCTGATAACATTTTGTAGGTTTGGAAATAGACTGAACTTCCCTGCTGCTGTGTATTGTTTTGTTTGCTGATACATTTGGCTTTATCTCTCAATCTGATTGCGAGTTAATGGAGTTGCATAATCTGGTACCATTGAAGAAAGAGCAGAAGGAAGCAAGAACCTCTCACTTCTTAGTGAGACTTCACTCCTGCAAGTGTTAGTGGAACTCATTCTGGGTTAAAAGATCTGTGATGTAGGTAGTTTGGTGCCAGACTTGTTCCTGCTCTGACGCAGTTATGCAACCAGTGTAATGTTAACCCAGTGTTGTCTGCTGTGTGTGTTCTTTCAGGACGATAGCCTACTGCCAGTGGGTGGACAACCTGGAGGAGACTCAGAAGCTTCTGGCGATGAGCGGCCCCCTGAGTGACACACTGAAGTGGCTGCTGAGCCACCTGAATGGCAGCATGGTGCGCAGGGAGATGTACGGCCATGGCATCGGACGCTTCTCGAAGGAGGAAGTCTATGCACTGATGGAGAAGGACATGAGGACGCTGGCCACGCTGCTGGGTAGGAAGAGGGCTGTGTGTGCATGTGTGTGCGTGGGTGTGTGAGTGTGTGTGTGTGTGTGTGAGAGTGTGTGTGTGTGTGTGTGTGTGTGGCATTATTAATGCCACTTCTCTTAACCTTTGCATTTAAATGTACTCCATTAAGACCCACTTACCTTATCAAATGTATGAGCTGGGATTACCCAAACTCTGGTATATAATCTGATAATAGATTTACCTTTTTTTTTTTTTTTGATAATAGAATTATATGCATTTGTTAACACAGCAGCAGTCTAACTCACCGGATGTAGACTGTGACCATAAGCCTGCCACTGAACCACTGATTTTGGCCGGCATTCTCCCTTCCTTCCGCTCTCTGCGTGTTAGCGTTTGACTGTTAATGTTCTTTCTTTGTGGGGCCATTTTAATGACAGTGCTTGCCTTCCCACATGTAAATGTTCCACCAAAACACCCCTGACACTATGTTACAGGAGCACCATCATTGCACCCTGGGCTTAGCAATGCTCAAGACGACTGTGACTGGTTTAAAGGAACAAAAACAAGCTACAGCATTTTCTTTTTCCTATAGCAGAAAGATAATATGTGCTTCCAGACCTTTCTCTAGTGCTGGCATAGCACTGTGGAAATAGGTCTGGCTACAGGAGACCACTACAGTACACATCTCTAGCCACTCATAGAAAGAGTTTTGTTCTGTTTTACTGGATAGTCTAAAATGTATTTAGAAACTCATTTTGGTGGATTATTGCGGAGAAATTTGACAACTTTTCCGGAAAAGCTGCTGTGTTATTTCAGGAAATCAGAAGTGACACCCTAAAGAAAAATTTGTATTCATGTTGATGACTGTGACATCTTTATCAAGCTAATTTGTTACAGACTTGCTCGGCTGTAATGACCAAAGTGAAAAGTGTAGGATGGCTCTGACAGACTAATGTGGCCTAATGAAGCATAAGTATCAATGACTAATAGGCCCTGACAAATTATCTCAGAATACATATGTACAGTGATAAATCCTGAGATGAAAAGGCATGTTTTATCATATCAGTAAATCATTAACATATGTGTCATGGAATTAAGTAGCATGCCATGTACATGTATCTCATTTCCTTGCAGACAAAATATCAAAGGTTCACTTATATGTCAAAATAAAACGTGTTTGTACTTAGTGAGGTGTTCTGTAGAAGAGATGGATGAAAACAGGGAAAGTTCTGGATGTCGGCCACAGGGATACACTATCAGTTTTCAGATGGAAGCAAAGAGCCAGATGCTGGAAAGAAAAGTGATTTGCATCGATCTGTTTGTGCCATTTCAACCAGCGACCACTTGTTGTAAAATGGAAAGTTATTCACAGAGCAAAAGCGTGGGTACACTCAGCTTCTCTTTTAATGTTTTCCAGACTCAAGTGCCAGATGTGTGCATCTAAAATTTGTTGTTGCTGCCCAAACTGCAGCTCTCCCAGCTTCAAGATGAAATTAGTTTACTTTGCAGTTTATTCTCTGAAGGGACAGGGAAGGAGAAGAGTATTGATTTAGCACAAGTCATATCTAAGGCCAAAAATACTTAATATCAGCTATTTGTACTTGGCCTGTTTGTAGTGTTTTCTCTGTTCTCTCTGACACAACGTGTACATGAAGGAGTACTTGACTTCATCTTAGAGAGCTGTAGGCAAAAACAACTGCATTAGAGTATTCTGATTACTTATTTTTTTGGCTACTAATAAAGGGATTGTTAGCTTGTTTATTTCCATTTTGTTTCATTATTCTAAAACTGTAAAGGCATTTTTGATTATAAAGAAATGTTGGATTCTGTGTCTCATAAGAATGTTTAATTTGTGCATTGCCATGTAGTTGACCTGAGAAGCGTCCGTGCCCTTCGCACTTAGCAAGTTTTATGTTGAGAGGCTCCTGCCTGTCTGGAAGATAAGATTTCGACCGTGTTGATGCTCCTAAGTAACTCACAAACTTGGTCTGACTCTTGTCCGGTGACGTGATGAGGTGAGGATCTGATTGATGTGGGACAGACGTTGTATCAAAAACAATGATTGTTTTGTACTTTAAAGGTCCAGTGTGTAAAATTTAGGAAGATTCAGTGGCTTCTAGCAGTGAGGACTGCAGATTGCAACCAGCTGAAACTTCTCCCAATTAGAATTCCTTGAGTGTTCATTGGTCACAGGAGGTTTTTAGGGGGAGCAGAATTATCTGCAGTGGTTCCTTCCTCTCCAAAACAAACAGTCCAAGTGATGTAAGCCAAGTAAAACACAGAGTAAAGAAGTTTCACAATTCAAATCAGTGTTTCTTCTTTGCTGTTTGGCATGTCACAGACAGGCTGCTCGCCCAGCACCTGCTACTGTGTGCTCACCTTTTTTCTCTGATAACTCAATGTGTGCTCTCCTTATTTATGAATTTTTACCATGAGCTGAAATCTTCCTCCTTCTCTTGAAAATAAATTGATTTGGTGATTTAAAAGGGTGAAAACACAGATTAAAGCTACAAACTGCTAAAAATTGGTGTTTTTCCAACGCTTGGTTTGTCCATTCTAAGCTACTGTAGAAAAACATGGTGGTGCAACATGGCGAACTACCCAGACAAGGATCTTCTCCCTATTTAGATTCAGACGGCTCATTCTAAGACACTGGGAAGACTACAGTTCTTATTTTCAGGTGATTATATGCTAAAGAAAACATACTTATTATATTATATTCCATTCTTGCCAAAATATCTCACTATACCCCACTGGGCCTTTAAGTTTTTGGTATGCACACACGCTGGGCCAAAAGTGTCCCGATATCAGACTACTTGCAGTAAATAAACTCATACTGTATATTCAAGTACAAAACCACCCAGGCTCCTTAAGTTTATTTTAATATTTATCAGAATGAAGACTGACAAGAGAACATATTTTTTTCAAATCAAGAATATTTTAAATAGGAAGGAAAGAAAGAAAGAAAGAAAGAAAGAAAGAAAGAAAGAAAGAAAACTGCATCCAAACTTCAAATTGTTGTATATTTTCTGTCTTGTAGGAGATAAGAAGTACTTCATGGGCTCTAAGATGTCGACATTAGATGCTACAGTGTTCGGGCATCTTGCCCAGGCCATGTGGACTCTGCCTGGGACACGACCAGAGCAACTCATCAAAGGTCAGTGGATCTGTGGAGTACTCAGACATGAGTGCAACAGAATATTCTAATAATGAACTGAATGAATGAATTAAATCATTGCGTATTTACCGTAGATACTGTTTCTTTAGTTCAAGCTCGTTTTGCAGTATATAAGCATTATTTGTGCTGTCATTTGCAGTTTTCCTTGCTGGTTTGTCATAGATGTAGTTGTCTGTTCCAGCCACTAGATGGCAGTGATATCCCACTGCAATGCAGTGCTGCTGACACAGGCTTTGATTGTTGCTTTCACATCTTGCACAGAGTAGGGAACACATGAGTCTCTTATCCTTTAGAAAGAAAAATCAGAGCTTGTAATGTGACAAATGAAGGTTCCTTGTTGTCGTATTGATACATCATATCTGATAAAAGGACTCATAATGAAGAGATAAGACAAAATGTGTCAGATGTATTGTGATCATCTGTATCAGACTCAAGATGTCACTAAGCACCAATGCTACCTCCTGCTGTGTTTAACAGAACCTGTAAAAGCTTGCTCATGTGAACTTGTCATGTCTGATGTCTTTACAGGAGAGTTGATCAACCTGGCAATGTTCTGCGAGCGGATGCGGAGGAGGTTCTGGCCCGAGTGGTTCGTGGAGGTGGAGGATATTTATTTTGACGGAGACAGTGAGAGCAGCGGCGGCGGCAGCGGTTCACCTACAGGCTTGCTGGACTTTGGCCTCTTCTCCAGGACTGACACTCTGGACGACAGCGACGGCAGCTGCCACTCAGCCGGACACACACACACACACTCCCCTGATTCTGACCACTCGCTCTTTGACTCAGATGTGGGCACGGGATCTGACAATGACATTCAGCTTAAGGAGGATATAATGCCCGACCTGGAGGTTTGACCTGAGAATGGATGCGACTGAGACTGACAGGAGATGAGAACTGTGTCGGTTAGCTTGAAAAATCTGGCAGTCTGGACAGGTTGCCAGATGGCAGCTCTCACAGCTGAAGAAACTATTCCAGCTCCTCCACCTCTAAACGATATACCTTCCTGATGGACAGACTGGGTATTAATATGCAGAGCATTCAAACTGAACCTCATAACACACATGCTACTGTATGGTTTGCCCCCTCCTGTAACATCAGAACTGTCCCAGTGGCAGTTTCTCTTTGCCTTATTTGTCTTGTCCTAAGATACAGAAGCTGGTGCGAAAGGTTAACACAAAAGAAACATCTCATCTCATGAAAAGCGCGGCAACGACAGAGGAGCAGTGCAGACAAGACAGGTGGCACTTCGCTTGCTGTGAAACGACGCAACTAATCACCACTCTGCCATGTGTCTTAACGCACAAACCCATTCGAACAGGTGGAGATTGATCGTGTGGCTGAAAGTAACAGCTGCCGTGTCTCGGCTGTTAACCATCCGTGTGCTGGAGAGGAAACACAGATGACATCGAGTGCCAGTCCATGCTCTAGATTGATCCTTGTGTCATTTCCTTTATGCTACTATATGTGGGGAGAATCTATATCAAAACATAATGTATGTCTCCATCTGAAGACCACAAGCCGAGATGTACTCAGAGGGAAAGAGGAGCAGATTTGTGCCTGTTTTATTCACTGGTTATTGTCCTTCTTTCCCCCCATTTAGTAATTATTTGCTTGCACTTTGTTATGGGGAAGTTGGAGCTTTCAATCACTGGTTTTAATACCTCTTTGCTTTTAGTAACAAGCTGTAATTCACACATTTGACCACTAGATGGAGGCAGCAGTCAGCCTGACGCCTCCTTTATTCTGTAACATCAAGGTCATTCAACCCAGTGGACCTGCAGTCCATTAAACACAGCAAATAATTTCTTCTTCAGTCCTAAACTTTAATATTATGGTTCCCATTCATAGGTGACCTGTCACACTTGCATACTGCGACTGAGCGCAGCAACAAATCAGCCTTAGTTCTTTCAGACTAAAGAAATGGGTGAAAATAGTCTGCAGCACTTTTTGTTGTGATATAATTTATTATCAGTGCCACTTTGTTATTCTTTCTATATGATCTTATGTGTCAAATATATATTTTTTGTTAATCTTTGTGTTCTTATTGCTCTCAAAGAGAGATGTTATTTTGCACTAGTGGAAATTTATTTTCACCTTATTTCAACGGGAGCAATCTGCTGTGGAGGTAGAGAAGAGTACAGGCCAAATGAATGGGAAACATTAATGTGTATATCAGTAGTACAGGACGCTGAGTCTTCTGATAATGATTGTTATGCGAGGGTACCGTGCTGCTTATGTTAAGTTAATTTTCCTGGGTGTGAATGTCATCAGTGAAGCAGTTGATGAAGTCTTTGTAGAGACAGTTGGAATACCAAATCAACAGAACTCAACATCGCTAGTTTAAAAACCTTGGGTATAAAATGGACCAAAATGTCTCGGGAGGTGTTTGCTTTTGTCTGTCACGTTAAGCTTGGTGGAAGTGCTCGTAATGGCAATATGATTGCTGTAAAAAGATTGTGGTGCATATAGAGTAGATGTGACTTAAGTTTCAGGGTCAGTTCACCCAAATTAGAAAAACTTTCTCACTTAAATCTTGTGGCATTGAGCCACGCAGATAGTTTTGGTTTTATTCCTAAAGGTTTTAAGATGTAGGCGTCAATGTGATTTCTGCATCTGCCTTGATACAACAGAGGGGTATGGATTTTTGTTTGTGGTGCTCAAAGTATCCAAAACAATTTCCAATGTATCAATTCCTGTTACTTTGGCTTTCTTTGGCAGAAATAACTTCCTATAAAAATTTGTATGTCAGATTTTCAAAAATATCCAGCTCAAGCAAAGATAGCTAACATGTGAATCATTCAGATGAATTTCCAAGCAGCGTTCCTAAATCACTCAGGTTAATGTTACCGTAAGGTTGTTTTTTCAAACAGTCTTTCAGTTATGATTTTTCCATCTATGGTGTCTAATTTAAAATGTGTTTCCCCTCGTTCAAACAATTTAGAATGAATTTAGAGTGAAAAGTGAAAAGCCCAAGTTCCCAATGAAGTCTGTGGACAGTTTCTTTACTTAAAGCTAATCAGTATTTCTTCTTTATCAAAGGGCCATGGCACAATTCCTGGCTCACCAACTGGCCCCCTGGCAAAAATAATTGGACGTTAACATTACTGTCTGTGGTATGTGCATCTTTTGAAACTAGACAAACTATAGCATACATTGGTACCAACCATGTCGACATAGCTAGTCAGGAAAGGGGCTAAATAGCACCCCAAAATGCGGCAAATTTTTTGGCAAGGGAACAACTGGCATGGAAATTTTCCAAGGAGTACTTTAAACTCTCACGTCAAGATAACTGAATGAAAATGGGTTCTGCTGGTACCCACGAGGCTCCCCTAAATGTGAAAGGACAATCTACTCCTTCAAATTAAAGCTGTATGTTTTCAGTCTATGCACATCAGATAATTAGTAATATTAACTGTAAAATAAGAAACCAAAGTATCAGTATGCAACTTTCCATACTGACATAGTTTTCAACTAGCCTATATACTTAAACAGCATAATGGAATCCCATAAATTCAGTTATGACTTTTGCTTTTGGTGTGTGACTCCAAAATTTCAGCCTCATTGCTTCTGACTCTGTATTTCTGTTTTACAGCCCACAGCTTCACTGTGTGGGTTCACTCTCAATGATCTCATCAGCATCATTTTTAAACATAGCAGGCAGGTGTTTTATTAAATAAAAATCCCCACTGTACGCTATCTGCTCTGCTCCAAATGCCGACAGACAAAGTTAGTGACTAGTTGGTGACCATAGTGGAGCATTCAGCTGCGTGATAGGCAGAGATTTCCCTCAGGAGTCGGTGCAGAACATTGGACTTACATTTATCAGATGGCCAGAAACACGGCTCCACATGAATGCTAATGTTGCTCCGTGTCTGCTAGATGTAAATGTTTGACAACAAAACAAAATCTGACGGAAATCTGAGAGACTAATATGAACACCTGAACACACAAACCAAGACTATCTGCGTGGTTATGTAGCACTTGGAGAAGATATGTGAAGATACGTTGTTTCACAGTTTGGGTGAAGTGACCCTTTAAATGAGGAGCCTGAATAGATAGGTGAGTTAGTGACAGAAGGCAAGAGTTTGATCGAGATACTCGGACTCTGGAGACAACCTTCTTCCATCATGTCGCCCTGTGGTTCACATCCTGACCCGACCTGGCTTGAAATGTGTGTTTTTCAGTCACCTCATCCAGTCTGGGCATCATATACAGTTGGACTGCTTTAATCAAGCCATATAAAAACTAAATGTCTTGTTATTGGAAACCATGTCATAGCATTACTGCTGGGGTAATGTAAATATTGTATGTGTGACAAAGTGTACCATACTGTATGTAGAGCTGACTGACTGATCAAACTACCTATGGATGTGCAGTCATAAACTGGAGCGACTGGATGATTTCAATAAAGACTAGCTGTGACAATTTTAAACAGATGTTTGTTATGAGATTGATTTGCATCCGTATTATGTGTCTCATGTTAATGAAAGGCTGTTGATGTCATGACGCTGCTTTACTGAGCTCTGCACTGTAGTTTCGTAATCATAATAGCCCACAGATTGTGTTATTTTGTCATATCTCTGACTGTATTTTATGTGTGTGTGGTTGTGTGTTTTCAATCAGGCTAACAAGTTGCAATCATTCAGGTGCGGAGGGGGGCTGATTAAGACTCTGCCAGCTGCTGGAGGCGAGACAAGAAGAAGAGAGGAGCAGGAACTGGAAGAAGAAAAGTTACAAGGAAAAAAAAATTTAGGGGGATAGAAGGAAGTTGAGCCAGGGCAAAGAGGCACAACAAAGCGTGGAAGTAACCAGGAGCGGGAGAAGGAGGGATAAAGAGGAGGAGAGGAGCAGGTGGTGGAGAGGAGAGAAGGGGTGAAGAGGCCAGCATTGAGGAGTGAAAGGATAGATAGGAGTCACTGGGGAGGAGGAAAGAGGAAAGGAGCATCAGGAGTTCTTCGTGGGGAGAGATGGAGAGTTGAAGTTTAAGAGGAGGAGGATGGAGGCGGCAGAAGGGAAGGAAAAGGAGAAAAGTCGATGGGGAGGAGAAAAAGCAGACAAGAAAAATAGGAGTAGGAATTAGAGGAGAGGAGAGGAGGAGGCGGCTGGGCTAGGGGCCCGGGGAGGAGAAGCGAGGGCCACGGATCAGGAACCAGGATCCCCGGGGACGGAGCAGGTGCAGGCTGCGAGCGAGGCCTTTGGGCCTGAAGGGGCTGCCAGAGCTTAAAACAATCTGCACTGCTCCTTTTTTAATTTGGCTCTCTGAACAGCCCACCCTCCGCACTGACTGTCTCTCCCTCTCTCCCTCTCTCCCTCTCTCTCTATGCTTAACAGATCAGCGATCCACAAAGAGGGGTAAACACACACAGAGCAAAATTAAAATCGGAACTCCCCTGGCACGGCAAAACAAATTAGAGCAAACAAATTACAGAGAGTCAACACACAAACAGTGGAGCATCTGTGGCTCTCTGGACTACTGGAGCCGGTGGCTACCTCCCACACCACCACCACCACCTATAGTACATGTTCACAATAAACTCTGTGTCAATCCTACACACTCTCTGCAAATTCTCTTCAAATCACTGTGACTGTCTGCGCTCAAAACCGTCCTCCGTATGCTGTTGTTTTGGTCATAGTTTTCAGGAAACATCTTCTATTGCATGTTTAAGATCAGCTTTAGAAGGTTTAAAAAGACACTTAGTGGTTGGTGGATGTATGTGTATGAGCATCTGGGTGTCATTCAAAAATACACGTACAGTAGTGCAGTCTTGAATACTTATTTTCTAGTCTGTTCTAACTTTTTAATGTAACACAACTGCTTTCGCTGTTGTGTGGTGCTGTCATTCATCCACTGTATTGTTTAGTGGGGCTATGAGCTAAATTGCTAATATCAGTGTGCTAGCATGTTGACAGTGACGTGTCTACATGCTGATGTATAGCAGGTATCAGGGCTGGGTGAAGAAAATCAAATATCACAATATTTTTGACCTCAATATTGATATTGCGACATATTTGTAGGGTTGGCTATTGCTGCTTATATAATATATTTACACAATGAGATATATATGGGTATATATATATATGGGTATATGTGTATATACCCAGGAAAACACCTCACTGAGGATATTATGATATCCAAAGTCTGTGACAGTACCATATCACAATATCAATATAATATTGATATACTGCCCAGCCCTAGCAGCCATACTGTTACACATCTTCACCATCTTAGTTTAGCACGTTAGCATTTAATATTTGCTAATCAATATGAAACACAAACTACAGCTGAAGCTGATTTGATCCCAAACCGGACTATTGGTCAAACTGAAATTTTGACCTGATTATGGTGCTAGACGAAATGTCAAGATCATCAAAGTGATTACAACTCATCCAGTGGGAGACACAAATGGCTGTACCAAATTTCATCTCAATCCATCCAACTGTTGTTGAGATATTTCACTCACCATAAATGTCAGCCTCATGGTGGTGCTAGAGGAAAGGACAGAGGCACACTAATGACAATATGATTCATCCTCAGGAGACCACGAATGACTGTAAAAGATTTTGTGGCAATTCATCAGAAAGTTTTCAAGATATTTTAGATTGAACCAAAGTGGTAGACCTACCAACCAACTGACAGTTCAGTACTGCCATCCCTACAGCCATGTCGCTAGCTTGGCAAAAATTATAGGCTAACATTCGGATTTGGCTCCAGTGCCAGGTGAATCAAAACCTTTCAGAGCTCACACAGGGGAGAAATCAGGCATCGCTAGTGCTCTGATGAAGAGCTGTGCAGACAAATAAATTGTATGTTTGCTATAGAGAGAAGTGTGCAGATGTTTTGATCTTTTGTTTTATTGCTATTTTTTGCATTCAGTACCTTCCTATCTTGCAGTAGTTTTGTGAAATTTTTACTGAAACTATAACTTATATAGGGAAAATCAGTTGTTAAAGAGAAACTGATACCATTTAGCTGCACTTTACGAATAATCTGCAGCTTGTACTCTTTATGTTCCTCGTCATTTTTTGGCCAGTTTCAAAGAACATGGAAAATTTTGCGACTTTTTCAAGAACAAAGTCAATCTGATACTACTTGGATCTTAATTTCATAGGTTTGGACATCATTTCTATCAGTTATGTAAACATGGTACTAAAAAAATAACTGCTAAGATCTGGAACCACAGTTACATCGAGACTCAGACACTTACTACTACTTTGTTTGAAAGTGAGACTAAAAGTAAGGAAGTACACTAAAAATGTCTCTAGTAATCACTCACTGCATAGGAACAGTCTGCACACACAACTACAGCAAGCACACTGGGTCAAAGCTGAACCAGGAATCACTCTGTAAACTGCGATGGTTGTTTACTACAGACAGTTTGGGTGATCATTTTTATTAGTTTTCATTTTCTCTACCAAAAGAGATTGGCTTGATTTGTCAGACTACTTGTGTTTCTTAGCCTGTCAAACTGCTGCGTTCCCAGATCTCAGCAATTACTTTGGTTAACACAAAGTTATCATAGTCGATATAAATGATGGCCAAACCTATAAAAATAAGATCCAACTTGTAATAAAATGAAATTATGCATTAAGGGTTGGTGGAGCAACTAAAAATGTAAATTACAACGTAACTCATGCAATGCACTGCACACCACAGATCTTAAACAACACAACTACATAGTTTTATCCCTGTTCTTCTCCTCTGTTGTTATTGCTTGCAAACTAAGGTGAATACCTCTCTGTGTATATCATGTAACATTTTGCAGTTAAGAAAATATGGGAGGAATAATATAATTAGTATCTAAAAACCAATGTAAATTCAGTGAGTTTTGTGTTACACATGTATTTCATCTGTTACTGTGTGTGTATGTGTGTTTTCTTTTTGTGTGTGAGCGAGCTCAGTTGGTCTTGGCTGGTCCTCTCCCTCGGCCCCGTGGCCCCTCTGGCCCTCTGGCAGTGGCTGTGGCCTGTCCATCTGCCTCCTACTGTCTAGGTCTGGTGGGACAGGGGCCATGGAAGACCCCCCGCACCCCTCTCAAACCTCCCCCCTCCGAACACCCTCACCAGCCCCCAGGCCAGCTGCTCAGGCCCCAGAATCTGCACAGCGCTGCCAGGTGGGCCCCAGGACACGCAGTTGGACCCCTTCACATACACACACGTACACGGAGGAGCACACAAACACACACTCTCTCACAATACCAACACATATGCTCAGTAAGCCTCTTTACAAATGGAAGCCATACAACACACATGGTTACACGGGTGGCCCGCATGAAAAAAACTTCGTCCCTCTCACACCCGCACACACATCGTGCATGTGTGCCAACCCTTTAACATACAGCCTTTGCAGGCTCAGGTGTTTCCCACAGCACCCTATAATGGTCTGAGTTCACAGGGGTGGGACACCAACAGGTGGCGCTGTTTTCTTTACTAATTACAGCTTTATTTATTCATTGGCATGTGGAAGCTTCCAGATGACTTTGGCTGGCTGGCTCATTCACAGGATAAAAGCCAATATGTGTGTGTGTGTGTGTGTGTGTGTGTGTGTGTGTGTGTGTGTGTGTGTGTGTGTGTTTCAGGATGCTTTATTCTCTCCCATGGGACACAAGCCATCACCTGCCTTTTAGTACTCATAATTTACTTTGCAGTATTTTAGATGTGTTCTTCCTCTGAGTATTCGGCTTCACTGGAACAAAATGAATTATGTTAGATGACATATTGTGTCATCTATAACTCTGTCTACCAATGCCAACAGTCCAAACAGGGTGCTTATGCAGCTCCTGAGCTAATAATGAATTAATAAACAGACTGAGTGACAGAACCACAACATGCTGTTTACAATAAAACTGTATCATCCTGTTCTAAGGTCAAATACAGAGTTCCACAGGAATCAGTATTTGGACCTCTTTGAGTCTTTTGATCACATGCTGCCACTTGGTCACATCTTTTAAAAACCACAGCATTACTATGCCAAGGACACACACATCTACTGTAGCTTCCAGTGGTGTGTAAGAACTTCCCACATTCTATTTTACAGAGATCAGTTTAATTGATGTTTCCATAAATTTTGATGGCTGCATAATACGTCAGAGCCGTACAGTTAACAATTTGAGAATGGTCTTTAATCTTTTTCATAATTTTGTCACGTCAAGAATTTCAGAAAATCTTTTTTTGTTTTTATTTATTTAATACAGCAAAGATCCATTCCCTTTTATCCAATTCAGACACTGATATCCTCTGACATACTTTTATAACATCCAGAGTGGATTACAGCAAAGAGTTTTTCTTTGGTCAACCCATGACAGCAACAATAAGTCATTATTTGGTCCAAAATGCAACTGCCAGAGTTCTTACTACATGTAAGGAGTGTGACACCTGCCCTGATGTGTTTGCTTTGGCAAACAAAAATCCAAGCTGACTTCAAAATCTTCCCTCTGACTTACAAAACTTTGTAATAAACTCCCACAAATCAAATAATATCCAGCTTTTTCCTCTATGCTATGGTACTTTATAGTTTCACTGGCTGGGTTCTTTGATAAATAGTTACTGGAAACAAACACAAAGTGTGCTTTCATCCACCTGTTTTTACTGAGCGGAAGGAAAACTCTGCAAACAAGTCTTTACACTTGGTAAAGGTGGGAAATTTGGTGTATCGATAGCAACAAAATGTGACAGTGCAGTGGAAACAGACTTAGTGAGCAAATCATGATGCATATAAAGCATGTAACTGTGAAGTGAAGCGGTAGATTCAGTGCGAAATAGCAGCAGATAAAAACATCACATCTGTGCGGACGGATGAGGAGACTGTGCTACCAGCTGTTTATCTCAAACCAACGCTTATTATGGAACAAGTGAATGATCTGAAAAACACGTACACATCACATGTATTGTTTATACATGACAGGAGGGTTAAAGGAAATATTTAGATACTTTACTTAAGTAAAAGCACTAGTATCACACTGTAAAAATCCCCAAACACTCCAGTCCTGCATTGAAAAGGCTACATCACTATTTACTTAAATATAAATTTTGCTTATTCTCGCTCTAGAGGAGAAATACAGCAATACGGCAAAACAGCAGCATGAGGACATAAAAACAGATCAGTAGAGAAACTCTCTGGAGAAACTAGAATAATATGGTGTAAGAACAATTGCACACAAAACGCTCAAGCAAAGGACATAATGGTGTTTTTAGTGATTATTTCCATTATGTATTAATCTGCTGGCTATTCTCTCCATTACTTTATTGATCGTTTGCTTAAAAAAATCAGAGACTAGTGAGATATGCCTGCACAATAACCCACCCACTAGCCAGAAGATGGCTAACGTTACTAGGGTACGATAATGGATATGGAAAATGCTCATTTTAACTTTCCAAAACACTATTACTTTTATACTGGTCGGCTGTCTGATTTATATCAAGCGAACAAGAAACTTTAGCTAATAAATGTACATTATAGTACACTTAACCCATTGTAACAAAGGATAACAAGAACATTAGCCTACGTTAGCTTAACCTGTTGCGCCGTCTTCTTTGTCTTGCCAACAGGAGATTGTCCTCTGTAGTAGCATTTCCTGAACTCTTGTTTTTCGGCAGTATTTCTCTTTGCTCCCTGCAGCCTTTCCTAAAACAAAGCATGTCTCATTCTTGTAATAAACAGCCACATACCTGGAAGAAAGAATATGAATCACGCATCTTGTGTCGCATTATGTCTCACCAGGCTGACTTGGCTACGACCAACCGGTAACAGCCATGCTTACATAAGGGGTATTGTTTGTGGTGGAAATGCTAACGTTCCGGTACCATATCTGAAGGGTAACTTTTGGTTCCAAAGATACCATACCAAAAGTGTTGTGGATGAAAACACACATAAATTTGCATGTTTTCTGTCAATTTTCTGAACATCTGGTTAAAATTTGTGCCTATTAGTGACTATTTAGGCTACATATCCAGCAGATACAGAACAATGTTAGCATTAGAGCTGGGTCTCTTGGCCACCTGAAGAATACAAGTCCATTATTCACTCTCCTTTTAGCTTTGTTTTTGCTCTCCACTAACTAAAATGAAAATATCTGGTGTAAAGCTGTAGCATAAAGTCACCTGTTAGCTGCTGTGGAAAAAAAAAGACCCTGTGAAAACCAAAACAATTAGGGTTCTGGCCCGAAAACTAATACAATTAATTGAATTTTGCTATTAAGCTCAGTAGAACTGAAGAAAATTGCAGCGTTAAGTGGTAATTCTCTGTGGGTTCATCGCTACCTCTGTCACATACAAGAAGTCATGGGATCCATTCTTAAAATAAAACTTCAACATTGTTAACATTTTTAACATTTTTAATTTTTTAACCTCAGTCATGTTATATTAAGATTCTTACCTTTCAGATTCTGCCTGTGTGTGTATTTGTACACGAGTCTTAAGTTGTGTGTCTGATGTTTGAATTTTAATCTGTAAAGAGTGACGAGAAGTTTAAGTATTCTGTGATGGACGTGCTAACTTCTGTTCTCCCTCTTTTTCTCTGATTTTTTCAGATCCATAAACTGTCCAACATCCAAAACTTTTCCTTGTGAAGTTTCCTTCACTTTTGAAGATCCTTGGAGACAGAGTGAGTCAGAGTCTCCTGATACTGTGGTGTGTTGTGGCGGAGAGACAGAGACACCGCCATGGACCAGACCCTATCATAGCTCCCCTTCTGTCGACCCATTATCTTTCTCCCCCATGCTCCTCTTCCCTTTTCTCCCCTTTCCCTCCCCTTGCCTTCCTCTGGATGTTATCTCCAGCCGCTTATGCCCTAATACCCCAATTGTTGTACTGTAAAAACAATAATTAGCAATCCCAAACGAGACTGAGGGGCGAATTTAACAGCTTTCTTCTGATGTGTTTTTCCCCCCTCTTTTTTTCTCTTTATCTCCCCCTCCTTTTTTCATAAGAGCAAAGAGAGGTGGAGGGGGTTCGGGAGGTACTGGCAAAGCCTCTTTAAACTCTCTGGTATTATGGAGGATTATTTTGTGCAGAGATCCTGGCTTGTGTGTCTGTTTTTTTTACCCTCCTTTTCTCTTCCTGGTTGTGGCAGACACGCTAGGTAAACAGTTTGTGTCACACTTGATTGCGCTTGAGAAATTAAAAAACAGGAATGACAATAGGCCGGGGCTTGGGATGAAGACTGGGGGGACACTGACACCATAAGACCCTGGCTCTTTGGGGACCCCTGGTACGCCGTGTGACAGAGCGGCCCTCGCAGCCACAACAATACAAGACCTCGTCCTTCAGAGAACACTCTTCGCTCCCGGTCTCTGAGTCTATCTGCGCTGGGCCATCTGCTCTCCTTCTCTCTCTTCTTCCTCCTCCTCCTCCTCCTCCTCCTCCATGACTGTTTGAATCTGGCTCAATTATTCAAGTGTTTACAAGCACAAACACTCTGCCAGGTTGGAGGTGTGTATGTGTGTGAATGTGTTTTCTAGACATATTCCCCCTGTGATTCACATACAGTCTGTGTATATACACATAGACAGTGCAACATCTGCGTCTGTCACTGAAATCACTGCAAAAGTTATAACAAAACGAGCCATTTACAGTTTACATTGAACGTAGCTCAACTGAGGAAAATGTCGCTAAAAAAGCTGATCATCAAAATGTTATTCTGTCTGTGTTGAAATGTAGATCAGCAGAGTGCTATGAAAACAGCTGTATAACACTGAAACATCCACCTCTGTGTTGAGGATCAATGCAGTGCAGTTTGGTTTCACCCCTATAGAGGGCAGTGTGATACTACAAAAGAAAATTGCTCCAAACATGTTTTCAAACACAAACATCGAGCACTGAACAACAGAGAGGTGTTACAGTGTTCAGTATTAACAGCCTATAAGTATTTCTACAGTGTTGTTTGTTGCTAGCTTCAGCTTTAAATAGCACCAGTCACAAAACAGTTCATTAAAGGTGGTAACATGTCAAGTTGAAGAGCTAACAGATTCAAGTTTAAGTTGGCGAGGCTGCTCATACAAGCCTATTTATGTTTGCTTTCTGTCTTTTATTATCTTCTTGTAAAATGTCCTGGGTTGTATAAATATTTTACCCTATTATATGTGTGTACAGTCAAATCTAGTTTCAATTCCAAATTAAGCTCAACAAAAAAATACTGTAGCTAAAACTGCAGCTACACTCAAATCTAATGTGTAAATTTATCAGTTTCATATTAAATCAGAATACCTAGCTTTACCGCAAACAAAACAAATGCTAAAATCTAGCTACATCTCAAGTTTCAACTCTAAATTTAGAGTTTCAATTAAATCCAAAATATATGCCAAATAACCTCAAGCTAATACTAAAGCTAAAAACGTAACTTACAGGCAAAGAGAAATCTATAAACTTAAGGTCAAATCTTACTCCAGGAATACTCAGCTTGCTTTGTGCAGGGGGAACTTTTGCAAAATGACAGGAGGCCAGGAGCCAGTTATTAAACAAACATTAATAATTAATATATGAATAATTAGCCCGAAACCTCCAGGGGGTCCTGGGGATCCTCCCCTGGTCCTTTTTATTTTGAAGCAAGCTTTATTTTGATGCTTTTTAGCGCACTATGGCATCTTTAAAAGTACATTTAAAGTTGCCTTCAAACAAATTCCTAGTGTGAATCAACTTATTTTCATTGTGAATTAGAAAACAGTCAGCAGGCCACCCAGCAGTAATCAGAAGCATTTATGTGAACCTGAGACTAAACTTCATTCTACAGCTAGAAAAAAACTGTAAATGAAAAGGCTAAACTTCACTTCCAGCTTTAGGCAAAAGGCAAAAAAACAAAACAAACTCAAAAACTGGTCACCTGGAATTTTATTAAATGAGTCTTGTGCTTTGCACTGAGTCTGTCTCTACCAAACAAAAGCATTGAGTGAGCTAAGAGTTTCTACAAAAAGGCAGCCATGTGACATTGAAATGCTGCTGTGGAAAGCAATAGTGTCAGGGTGGAGGGAGAAGTGGATACAGTTAAACTCTAAGGACACATATTGATGTTGCACAGAGGAAAATGCCTCCAATCCTCATTATTACAGGAAATTATTTCAGTTGCTTAAACACTGGGTTGAAACTTTTAGCCTGTGATGTAAAACACATCAGTCTGGAGTTTTGGATCATGCTCATGTAATCTGCATTTCAGAGTTTATCCACAATTCACAACTTAAAAACTGATGTTGCAGAAGGCTGAAGTATTTCAAACTAGTTTGTGCCCGCCTCAGAGACCCATGCCCCGTTTCATTTCCTTTAGTCTTTACTTTGTGTAGAAGCATTTACTTGTGGCCGGCCAGAGCCACAGAGACTAGCTTAAAGCCAAACACGGGCACTAACCCATTTATCACCCTGGGCTTTCTTGCTTTCTTGTTTGTGTTCTCCCTGTGTTACAATCAATCATGTTTAATTCAATAGGCCTCACTTTGCTAAATCAAATCTGGAGTTTTGGATACGAGTTTGTGTTTACTCGTGCAGCGCATTTGCTTATGATTATTTGCATTTGACAATTTAGCAGGAGTAAACCTGAGACAGGTTCCACCCAAACTGTCACACGTCGCGCCTCTGTCGAGGGACCAACCTGCACCGGCCTGCCTGCAGCTCGCAGGCCTCCCCTAATATATAATCTGTTGTTACACTGTCACCGCAAGGAGCACAACCAACCCCGCGGAGACGCCACCGAAATTCATTAATCTAATTAAATATGTCGTATTGCCCAAATGAGACGCTGGTATGGCTTTGCTGCAGGATAAGTGCAAAGTAAGGCTGGGTCCCACAAGAGTAGCATACAGCCGACGTGCGCTAACGCTACTGCGCTTCATTACACTCTTAATTACCTATTGTTTCTAACTAGTTGGTGGTGTTTTAATGAGAATCTACAGGCAGTTAAATGTAATCTAAATTTTCTAATCTACTGGTCCATTACCAAGGAGTCAAAATGTTATTGGTTTTGTGAGTAATCAGACTTTTAAATGGTGCTGATATCACTCCCGGAGGGCAAGGAGTGGGTTTCGACTGTGTAATTGAATTCTGTTTTTTCCCCCTCCTCTCTTCTTCTTCCTCTTCTTTTTCGGGGGAGCTGTGAGGAAGATTTTTCTGTTGCGGCTGGTCGCTCAGGTCGAGGAGCATGTCTTCAGTTCCGGTCGGATCACAAGGTTTTTCCGCTCACAGGTCACCATGGCGACCCCTTCAAGAAAATGTGTGCGTGTGTGCCTGCAGAATGTGTGTGTTTATGTGGGATGTGAATATTTGTGTGTGCGCATGCATTGTTGTGTGTGTTTCTGTGTGTTTGTGCCCCAGTCAGCCTCAGCGCTCTGCTGTGCTGTCACCTGCAGCCAGATAAGCCAAAGGATTTATCACCCAGTGAATTGCCTTTGAGTGGTGGATAAAATGGCTCCAATACATTCTCATATGAAAACGCTGCGAGGTTAATGAGAGCCAAATTCACAGAGGGCTAAATCTATTAGGTTTTCATGGATGGAATCAATCAACATGCACCACACCGGCTGATTTGTCATATTGAAGCATTGCCCGTTTGAATTCCAAAACACAATCCTCCTCACGGAATGATTCACTTTGATTTTGATTGCCTCTTCATCAAGAAGATGACAGCTATGAACTAATTTTCTTTTCTATCATGTTACACACTTATTAGCTCTGGCTGTCCTTGGCAGATGACTGATTTTTTTCCTTTTATAGAGCTACAGTTGGATTTTCCTCTGGTCTGTTCAAACAGTCACAGTGTTCCTGTTTTCTTTTTAAATCAAATTATTTATTTTTCAGGATTTTCATTTACATAAAGGATTAGCCTTTGACTAATTAAATTCTTTTAGAGATGTGTCTTTGCACGCTCCTGCAGATGGATTTTCCCGATACTGAGAGGTGCTGCTTATAGTGGTTATATACATTTACATCCCCAATGAAACAATATATTTAAGATGATCAAGTTGAAGGTACAGTTTGACATTTTGGAAAATTTGCTCATGTGCTTTGTTGTTTAGAATAAAATTGTAAATATCAAGCTACCACCAGCGGATATTTAGCATAGCTTAGCACAGGGAGAAACAGCTAGCCTGACTCAGTCCACGCTAAATCCACCTACCGGGACCTCTAAAGCTCACAAACTGACATAACATCTTGTTTGTTTCATCCTTACAGATGTCAGAGTGTAAAAACAACCAGCCCATTTTCAGTGCGAACTTGTCAAGTACCGCTGCTTTGTCAGTGATCTGGGTGTTAGATAGGCCTACTGACGTTCAAAGACACCTTTCGTGGCAGGATAATACTAACCGGGCCGTGGTGGTTGTTGGTGCAGTGGCCACAAACCAAAGTCGACAAATATGTCAGTGGACATCCGCCTAAGATAGCAACACACAAAGGCCCCTTTCGCTGCGTTATGAAACGCACCAGCCAGCGGCAACAACGTCATATAAGGAGCTAGAAAGTCCCTATAGGCCTGCTGTTGTGAATGTTAAGTCAAACCATGCTTCTGTTGTAAAAGGGAATAAACGTACACACAAGGTGTTTTGTAATTTTATTCATTAAAAAAAGACTGCATGCATCGAGTAGAAACTGTACATTTCCAGTGAAAACAGGAGGTTATTTTGAAAGGACACAATGCATGTTACAAGCATAAATTGACACGACATCCTGGAATTTCAATAACAGACACAGGAGGATATCTAGTATGTCATATGTAGATAAAAGTCCGCAGACAGTGGAGTTGGGATGGGAAAGTGTTGAAATGACACATTGTGGGGTGTATTTCTAGGACGAGTGCATTAACCTCCTGGTTTCACAGCTAGTCTCACAGTCAGTGTTGGGCTTGTCACTCAAAAAATGTAATTTATTACTCATTGCTCTTTATTCTTTTCAAAAGTAACATTATTACTTTGCATATTACTCCCTACCAACAGTAATTTGTTACACTGCTCATTATTTTACTTTTCCATTACACCCCACAAAATTGGTAACGACGCCGTCTCTCCTCAAAATTCAGACTTTGCATGACAGGGTAATCTCCAGTAAGTGCAGCCAAGGCTAGATAGTTTGCAAATGATTTTTTTTTAACCTAAGGGGTCTTCTGTAGTCTGTGACTGGTATTTTGCCAAGGATCTGTCTGAAAGACAGAGAGTTAGTCGTGGAGATATGCAACATTTCATCCTCCACATATACAGCTACAAGCTTCATTAGTTGTTTGTTGCTTGCAGCCTTCAGCTGTCCATGGTTAAAGTCGGATTTGTTGTGATGTTTAGCCATTGTAGTGCTACAGCCGTCCTCCACCACCGCAGATGGCTGACCATTGGTGGGGTGTATTTCCTGGAGCTTCCTGTTATTGTGCTGTTGTTGTGCATTTTTCAGACCGCAGATTTGAGGTCATGTTATTTGCAGGGGAAAGAGTCTTAGTACCACTACCTAGAACAATAGTGTTCTTGTCATCTTTCCACCTGACAAAAGTAGTGGGGATATTTCCAGCCACTAAAGGTAAGCATTTCCATCTTCCTAGCTAGATTGCTGCTTGCTGATGTGCATGTGCGATGATTACAAAAATAAATGCAGGGATGTGATTGATTGTTGGATTTCAAATCAGTAGTGTAGTGATAACAAAAGTAAGGTTGCAACAACTTATTTGGTTTTGGGCTAACTGTAATATTATTACTGAAATTTTATGAGTAATTTGTTACACTACTCGTTAAGGGGACAAAACATGCAAGTAATATTACTGTTACTGCCCAACAGTGTTCACGTTGATGACAGAATTGCAGGAACATGTCATTTTCAAACTACGTCTTTTAAACAAACAAGATTTAAAAACATTAATTAGTGAGTTTTAGAGGTGCTGTGAGAGGATTTTGTGACCCCTGGACAGAGCCAGGCAAGCTGTCTCCAGTCTTTATGCTACGCTAACTGGCTGCTGGTGGTAACTTCATATTTACAATATAGACATGAGAGTGGTATCGATCTTCTCATCTAACTCTCGGCAAGAAAGCAAAAAAGAGGATTTTCCAAAAATGACAAACTATTCCTTAAAACAGACTAAAGGAAGCCTAAGGGTCAAGTATCTGGCTAACTCAAAAGAAAAATCCTTGGAAGCCAAATTGCACTGATGCTTTTGTGTCTGGTGAGCCAGGAGCTTCATTATTGTTTAGTGTGCTGATACCAGAGTTGATAAAGGATTTCCAGCAGCTCCAGTCTCCACTGGATTTTCAGATCTTTCTTCAATAGCTCTTTTCAGATGGCACCACGTACAGTATGAGAGAGCTGGCATCACTTTATTCTCTCCATGCAGATGCTGTGATGCTCCACCAGAGGAAATGTCTAATCATTGCGGAGAAAATAAAAAACAGAAAGACGCATTTGTCTTGGGCAGCTCGTACCTTTCTCTCAGCGCAGTGATGGATGACAACCTTGGTGTTGAGTGTGTGTGTTTGTCTATCGCAGTGGTGCAAAGTGACCAGGGACAGGCGCCAACAGAATAAGGCCCTGTCCCCCAACTAATGAGCAGCATTATTCAAATGGAGTCTTTGTTGTCAGTGCACTGCGCTGTAGTCCGCACGCTGCTGTCACAGGCAGCATCGCCTGATGCACCACTTCCTCATTTTGATGCTCTATCAGTTTATCGCCTATTGAAATGCATGTGGGAAAATAAGGCACCTTGAAACTGTTTGTAGTTCAGATTTCACTTGCTGTACTGTATGTACATCCACCTGCAGGTGATCACACTGTATGATAGTGATCATCTAATTAACATCCTCATCTTCTATAAACAATTAAAGGAGTCATTTTGTTGCATTGTAGCCCCAGAGAATTCAGATGAAAGCCATTTCAGAGGAGGATTACCCTCTGTGCTGCCAATACATGGTGTCAGCGCAGGATCAGACAGTAGGTGGGCACTGAGCAAAAGGCACAAAAAAAGGCAGCAAACACAAAATGTCAACAAATAGAGAAATATCACCCAGTTTGTCTATCACACTGTGGAGTCACATGAAAAAAAAGAAACGAGGAGAGGAGCTTTCAAGGCCTACGCCAGCTGACAGGAGGAGCAGCGGTGAATAAAGGAGGAGGGAAAAAAAAGATGGGAGTCGAAAGAGAAAAATCAGCCTTTCTACAAAGAAGGACAGGAGGAAAAAAGAAGGCAGGGTGTTGGAGGAAGCTCCTCCGACCGAGCCCATCTCCAGCTGTCACAAATCATTTCTGCTCGGGAAGTGAGGGGAGGCGAAATGTCAAAATATTTGAATAAATTCCACAGAAGCCTGTTGAGAGTGGGGCGGTGCGGTGAGAGGGGTATTGTTGGCGCAAATGGGGTGGAGAGGGGATGAGAGGGTTGGGGAATAAAAAGGTGGGGTTGGGGGGCAGTGGTGGAGGGGGTTTGCATGTGAAATAGCCTTCACGGGCCTGAAGAGGAACACGAGTTAAATGGAAATCAAAGGTTTTGGCCACTGCAGTGATATTTGGGCTCATCTTAAACAATTTCCTCCCCTGGTTTAGATTACTGATAATGACACTGACAACATACAACATTGCAGATACGCTTTGCACACTCACTGCTTTTGTGAATACAGCACAGTTCCTGATTTTTGGACCACTGGAGTCACCTCGCCTTGCCTCCACATCTCTGTACATAATGTTACCTGCTTCTCTGAAATCAATATGTTGATGATATGTGTGTTTCTGCAGCACATCTTTTCATTCCTACTGCATGTGTTGATGTTAAGGTGTAACGTGTTGTTTTCACATCCTGTGTTTTTACTTAAAATATGTTTCCAGTTAGTTTCAACTGTATATATTTTATGTTCATGTCATATGAATACTCTACCAGTGTATTTTACTTGTTTCTTTGCACACCTTAATAAACCATAATCCATACATTTTTCCCCTTCACATATTTTTAATTAAGCCTCTTTAATGCTGACATTGTTACACTGACGTTATTCCCATTTGTCACATTGTTAGTATATTCTGCCACATATTTGTTTGCTGTATCCTATCTCTATTTAAATCTGCAAAGGCACCCTCGGGTGCTCCTCCATTGAGACTGAGACCGTCATCGTCCTGCAGTGTGTCAACTATGCAAAGGTTAGCGGCATTACAGAGACGTTAGAAGGTGAAAAAGTTCTCCTGCTTCAGGTATGATGTATTCTCTGTCTGTCTGTCTGTCTGCCTCTTTCTGTGAATACCGAAAAGGTAACAGCACCCGTCACTGAGGTGGGTTCAGGTCCTGTTTGACCATTATATTACCCATTTAATCCCCTCTGTCCAGGGAAAATAACATGGCTCCTGTTGTGGTGATTGTCATGATATTATAATTGTATGATTACTCAGAGAAGTGTCCTCAGAGGACACTTGGACATGTGATGAAGTGATTGCATTAAGGAGCCCCTGCTCCTCATGGGTTTAGGTAATAAATTAATAACAATATAGAAACCAAAAAAATGCATGTTACCAAGGTAAAGACATGATTTCTGTTTCTGTTCGTTTTCTAAAAAATTGGCATTTTTATTGTACGTTTTTTACCTGATGACACGGCCTTTGCTAATGTCCTATCCTATTTAAAGGCTCCAGCTGTATGTACTGTAATTATGCAGCAAAGTTTAAACAAGCAAATCATGTATTTAGCTGCTGCATTTTGTGTTACATTTCAGAACAGTTCACCATGTCATTACAGCATTTGATGAAAGTGGCATTCCACCAGTTATAAAGCTCACTTTATTTGTAATGTTAATACTCAGCCTGTGAAAAAAAAGAGGTTTCATTTCTTATGGGGCTCTGGAAGAAGCTGTGTGGGAAAATAACCCTGATGATGTCTTCAAGGTTATTTTGGCCCGGGCTAAGAGACGACAAAATTTTCAGACAAAGGCTAAAAAGAGTTTGAGAGACATGCACATGTACCACTGACAGTGCACAAACAAAACAAAAGATGCCACTGAGTTGCATTATGGAACATATAGGATCCAGCATTTTTTGAAGCCTCCCTGAAATACTGGATACTAAAAGTCAAGATATTGAGGTTTCTGCTGCAATAGCCTTTACTTTTGTGTCTCTTACAAGCCCCCTAACTTCAATGCTGATTTTCTGGAATACTCTCTTAATATATCATAGCTTTAAAAAAAAAAAGGTATTATTCAGTATTCTCTGACATAAAGCAATATAATGCACGGGCAAATGCAATGTGATTTTTTTTATCATCAACTTGCAGTTTCTAGACAGAACAAGGAGAGACTCCAGACTATGAGACTCCCGTTCTGTAAGTCTTTTCATGTAGTATAGAATAAGTATAGTCCAAACATTAAAGGAACAGTTCACCCTCAAATCAAAAATACATATTTTCCTCTTAGTGCTATTTATCAGTCGAGATTGTTTTGGTGTGAGTTGCAGAAATCAGCTGCCTTCTTTTAAATATACAGGAACTAGATGGCACGTGGCTTGTGGTGCTTCTCTTATAAGAGCCTTGACATTCTCACATCAACTATTTCATACAACATTACTCTGAAATGAACACCTCCACACAACACATTGACATATGTTAATAATGTGATGAGCTGCTGGTGGTTATTGACAGCAGAAATTTCAACTAAACTCAAAACGTTTTGAAGCACATTTCTAAAGAGTTTTGGAAGGAATAAGTGGACATCCAGTGACTTTGAGAACATAGCTTGCATCGTGAACACAGCTGGACATCTGGCAAAATGGTGACATTTTTACTAGTGCTTATATATTTAGTGTTTGTGGTGCTTTGCTTTTCACCCTGCAGGTCTGAATTGAAGCCAACATCATCATGAGTTAATGTTTAGTTTTGCTTTTTTTCCCCTCTGCCCTCCCATTAGTATTTATCATGCAAGGTGAAGAGTGAATTAAGGACAGGTTCTGGTGATAAAAGGCCTGATGATGCTTGTTTGTTCAAAGTCTCTGAATGCATGTACTCTATCAGCCTGTGTGCATCTCCTCTCTTTGTTCAGATGATCCCCGGGGTGCAGCAGAAGTCGCAGGGTCAGTGTCTCCTCTGTTTGCCTCTGAACTCACTAACACTGTATTTAATTAGGCCTCTAATCAGCCACTAAACACACAATAAAATGAGACAATCTGTATCTGTTTACCTCCCTCTCAACTCTCGAACACACATACACACTCACTTTGCATATTTGCATGTATAGTTGGTAAAGAAGAAAAAAAAAAAAAAAAAAAAAAAACATTTATCGGGGAGAAAGATCAAGGTCATGACTCCTCTTCACACCCGATTCCCTGAAACCAATTAAACTGTCGGTCGGTGAAGTTCAGTTGGAGGACACCGACTGGAAAACAATAGCAGATGACAGCTTCTCTCCGCTATCTCTGGCTGGGTTTTCTTGCAGCAGTAATTATATTTGCAGATTCTGTCATTAAGACTAAAAAGCCGGAGAAGTTTTGTAATCAGTCAGATATATTCAAAACGTTCTGCTAAATGGCATTGTCAGCATTTGGAAACAGAGTCAGATGTCAAAGATTCTGAGGGAGGTCAGACCTGAGTGAGGACTCAAATGGTGGAAACACATGAACTGCAACAGGACATCAATCATATGGGCTTCATGAAAGGCAAAAATTAGTAAAATGAAGGATCCATAACGTATAAACATGTAATGAATTACTGATATAACACACACAAAAAAAATTGCAGCATCATTGTGTTTGATCAAATCTATCATTAAGCACATGAACAAACCTTCACAGCATTTATCAAGTGTTTATACATGTGTACAAATCATTTGGTTTTTAAATGTTTATTAATGTGTTCAAAACTCAAATTCAGTTTTTGGCAATTCAAATTCCACTTACTAGATATATCCCAGTACTTTTAGCTGTGTGTCATGACTGTTGTTGTGGATAGAATTTGAATAGATTAATACTTTATTAATAAATGTAATTATTAAATATAACAGATTAATATTTTCTATCTTATATGATTACAAGTGTTATATTGTCAACTACTTATCAGCTGTTACCAGTTACAAATGCTTTGCAGTAGAAGTTATACTAACTGTGAACACATGCATTACTAAATACTTTAAAATGTCTTAATATTGGCTTATTACATTATTGTATGTTTAAAGCATTTATTATTATTGTTTATATACTTTTAATAAATGCTAAATCTGAGGGGTTTAAAATATAGTGTTACAAGACAAGTCTTTTTTTAAGTCCTCATGGTTTCATAAACAAAATGAAATAAATTATGTATTTTAAGCCAGGCCAGTTGTGTTGTTCTGTCATTTACTACTTGGGTCCAGACTGAAATGTCATGACAACAACTATTGAATGGATTGCCATGAACTGAGGTTCACATTTCCATGTTCTCCATCAGATGAAACCTACTGACTTTGGCGATCCTCTGACTTTTCAACACCAACACCATCGGCTGGTAAAAGTTTTCATTTATCCTGTGAAATATATGTAACCTGAGACTTTTACTCTAGAGCCACCATGGGATTCATATTTGTGGTTTTGAATGGAATGTCCCAGCAACTATCAGATAGATTTCCATTAAATTAGTTTACCACATTCATGGTCCCATTGAATTACAGTAAATTGGTGAACATTTCCCCTAGTGCCATCTTCAAATCAACATGTTCATTTGTTCAATAGTCTTCAATAGTCTTGGTTTATGACCAAATATCAGGCTCCCAGGAAGTGCGCCGGGCTTTGAAGCTAATTTTTGTAGTGGCCAAAAAATGGAGCTACACCAACTTTTTCCTATTGACTTACATGATGAAAGAGATGTCTGTAAATTGACAGATACATTTTTTAAAGCGTCATATTCCCTGAAAAATTATTCGTTTCACCATCGGGATTTAATCCAATAGGTCAGATAACATTTTATCCCCATTCAAGTTAACGGAGTGCTAAACCAGAAGTAGCTGTAAGTCTCTAGTGCACCTATAGGAAACGCAGCGCAGCAACAGTGTCGATCATCTGGATAACTTTATACGCAGTAATTGAACTTTTTGGGCTGAAAGCACCACTAACTTTGAACGTCCGTCCCCCCTCAAAGCTGTATCCAGTTCTCTTTATACATCCATGCTGAATAGCCTACCTGCAGATCTCATAACACTCCCAACAGCCTCAGATGTACAGTGTGTTTAGTGCTAATTAGCAAATGTTGGCATCCTCACATGCTAAAATAAGCTGGTGGACATGGTAGCCTATGCATTATAGGCTACCAGATAAACGTTGACATTGTGAGTATGTTAGCACGCTGATGTTAGCATTTAGCTCAAAGCACTGCTGTGCTGAGTCGTAAGCACGGCTGTAGACCCTAAATCTTGTTATAATAAATATTCCAATGTTGTGCACTTCCCTTATTGACTTTTACACACGGTATACCTTCACAATGAGCGTTAACATATATCTTTACTTTTATTGTTTGGTTATTCACTCTAACAGTTGCACTCAACCCTGTCACCTCGACTGACTGATTAACAGCAAAGTAAATCTTTACTTGAGAACAACTGCACTGCCAACTCTCTGTTGTCAATCATATGCAACCCTCTCAGCCCCAGGTACTACACACTTTAACTGCCCATGTACGGGTTTGGCACCAGTGACATGCCTAAATGCATAAAACATGTTGGACTCACAGATATATTTAAATGTATGTGAATAATAAATGTCCTGCCACCTGGAAGTCATGTTTATAATGGCACTGACCACAGACCTGTCTGAGGTAAATTATGCTGTACCATAACTTATGAAGATCCATTTATAAATCACAAGCCTCTACAACGCTTCACTGTAGGCAAAGTCCCACAGTGCATAAACTATGGCAATACATATGATGCATTGCTATGTGTTTTGTTTTGTTTTTTTCCTGGGGAAGTCTATTAAAATAGGAGGTTAGCTACAGTGCAAGGCTGCCTATCACTGCCTCAATCTAAACCAAGATGGGCAGGCATGCCTGGATATTCTCAGAGCCTCATGAGACATTTTCCTATGTGGGCTGACCGTGCTGCAGCTGGGAGAAAGGCACCCATATACTGTTCTATACAAGCAATAACCAGCTCCTCAGCCTCTATGCAAAAACGAAGGAGAGCAGCAGACTCGTTATTTAACTGGCTTTTGACAGCTGGGGCATAGCAGAGGGACAAAAAGTGTGCAAGTGCATGAATGTGTGTGTGAGTGACACTGAAAGAAAGAGTGTGTGCGTTGCCGTGTGTGTGCATACACATGTAGCAGTGCATGTGCTTATGTGTGTGTCCATCCCCATTTGCATTTGTGTGTGCTCGGCCATGTGCATATGTATGTGTGGCACAGTGGACCAGAACAGAGCTCTGACAGTAGCAGGACTGCTGCTCGCTGATGCCTGCCTGGAAGAGCTGACAGCAGCCCAGCCTGTCAATCACTGAGCATGCCCACTAGCCCTCTATTCACATCATCCTATCTTGTTAACTCTAAATCTGGCTGGGCACTGTTTATACACTCTGTGTGTCTTTGTATGTTTGTGTGTGTGTGTGTGTGTGTGTGTGCGTGTGTGTGTGTGTGTGTGAGTGAGTGAGTGGGGTGGTGCATCCTTTTCTCTGATGTGTTTCTGTGTTATGGTCTTAGCTGCATGGGTCTGTTTCAGACTGAGATCAATCAAGACAAAGTGATGAAAAGCTGGTACAGGGATTTCTAAGAAACACACCACTCTGTGAGAGTTAATCCTCTTTTGTAGAAACAAGTCCAAGCAGTTGATTTAATGCATTGATGCCAAAGTGTAACCGATTATTCAACATATTCAAGAACTATAGTGTATTACAATCAAAGCACCTTCCAAGTCACAGACATGCCTCCTATCAAAAAAAGAGCGATTTAGTCACACTGGGTGTATTTTTTATCTCTAAAGTGGCCCACGTTCTCTATGATAGGCCAAGCATTGTTGCCACTGGGAGAAAGAGAGCAAGAGCTCTTGTAGTCAAAGGTAATTATCTCCTCCTGTCACCCACAATGGATGCCTGCTAATGAGAGCCGGACTCGTGATTGGTTGCCCGCGGGTCTGTGGAGACGCTCGGCTCTTTTGGTATTGACAATAGAGCATCGGTGCACTGCAGAAACAGAGTGACTGGACAAGTCATTCATCTATGCAAATGCCAGCCAAAATGTGACCACCACCGTACAAACACGTACAAGATCCATTAGGCTCTTAATTATCAGCCCTGTACCCCCTGTGGGGTGTGTGTGTGTGCGCGCGCGCGTGTGTGTGTATGTTTGTGTGAAAGAATCTATGAATATGAGATTGTGCACATGTATCTATTGTCTGCATTTACTTTTTAATACTTTAACTAGAGGTTATGGTGAAAAGAAAAAAAGAAGAAAGCACTGAATACTCAAGTCAAAGTACAGAATACTTTAATATTTTAAGAATGATTAATTTTTTAAAGCTGTATCATACCAACAATATTGCTGTAAATATCCAAACTTGCTCAATATTAAGCTCAGCAGAACTCCACACACTTGGTTAGTTTTTGTCTGCTTGTTACTGCCTTGAGGTCTAAAATGAAACCCAATTTAATCCTATTCTTATTTTATTTTAAATTCCGATATCCAAAAACCCAAGGTCAGAAAGACTCCTTTTCATATGGTTGGACACAAGCAATAATTTCACCGTGTAGGCCTACTCTACCGACCAGACTAGAAAATGCACAATGGCGTGAATGTGCATTTGAAGCTAATGTGTATTTTTTTATCACTGTATGACATGCAAATCATACACTGTATGGGACACTGTGTCATCATCACTGACGTATATTGAAATAAATTTGGGGTCGGTGAAATCTCACCCTCTAAAGCTGCCTGTGATCATGTGTTTGTGAGCTAAGGAAGCTCACCTAAGCTAAAGTGAGATAACGTTAGCTAGGCTAAAACTTAAAAAGCTAAAAGATAGTAGCACAGTTATCTTACCGGGTGAACAAATGTGCCTTTACATTAAAATTAAAATCCATATTGGAGGGAAAGTGTGAAGGAAACTTATATCAGCCCTGCACTCTGAGTAACATTTTTCCATCTGTTCCAGACAGTTTCTCTCCAGCGCTGCAGCTCCAAATCAAAATGGCTGCACCAGTAGGATACTGTGAAGTGCAGTTAATCCTCGATTTTGGAGGGTTAAGGCAAAAACAAAAGGCGTATTTAGATCTTATTAGATCCAAATATACAGTAGTAGCCTTACATTAAGCACATTACTCAATCAGTACGTTTAATGTGAATTGCAGTATGTAATGGCAGCATTGAGACTGCGAGACATTCATGTGCCGATGTGGTTGATGATAATGAGCACAATGATGCTGAACAACTTAAAAAATGTGTGAAAATCACTCAAGTGATTGCTGTGATTAAAATCTAAAAATAATAATAAAATTTGAATTACACATTTGTAGATTTGGATGTATTTACACCCTCAAGCATACACACAGACCCCCATACCGATTTATGAACATGAGCAGCGAACCTACTTTGCTGTCAAACAAACACAAAGCAAACACTTAACTATGAGATCTAAGTAATACTTTTTAAATTAAGTACACTTTGGAAATGGTAGGCAGATATTATCAATGCTGTTATGATTAAAAAAAAATTATTTTGTGATCTTGTTTCATCATATGTCAGATGTATTATATGAATTACCGCTGATGTCACTACTACAACTCGGAGAGGAAGCTGGAACTCGGAGAGGAAGCTGGAAGTTGGCACCAGGTTCATAGATAGTAACGCAGATGCATTAAGCTAATATGCCTTTTGTTAAGCAGTAATGCAGTTCCTAGTACGTCAGTGTTTACAATGATGTGATAGGCTCCCAGGTGCAGTGATATGGTGTAACAGAATAAGAGTTAGCCTGTGTGTGAGAGAGTTGTCTGTTGTCTGCTGTCTGCCGTACTGCATAGATGTAGAGTTAAGCCCTCCTCCGTCTGTGCCTGGGAGACACCTAATAGCCTGTCTTGACCTGATATGCTAAGAAAGATTGTACAAGTCAAACACCATGTTGGTGAGTGTTGTACCTGCCTTGAAGAAGTGCTCAGTAAGCCGTTGAACTGAATTCCCTTGTTGTGACAATTCTTCCCCGCCTCCACTGATGATAAAGAGTTTTAAGATCGCGACAATATGTTCATTGTCTGATTATCAACAAATAGAAGTAATTATTTTAATGTCTCTTGTAGCAGTAGTCTGCAGAAGGTTGCAGTGCCAAACAGTCACTTAGCTGGAACATGATTTTAACTCTAAATGTTAATTTTAATCCCATTTTGTCTACATCTTGATTAAAAATTAGCCTGGTAAGATTATCTTGATGACGTGAGTTTAACAATTTGTTTCGCTCTCTGTATCAGTTTGGACTCTGTGCCACCCCATCAGTGGGCGGGAGTACTCGCCTTGACAGACAAACTCCTTCAGCTAATCAGCATAACAAAACACCAGGGAACATCTCTCATCACCAGTGGAGCCAGTTGATAAATCAAGTGTGTCCTGGACAGGTTTTATGCTCATGTGTGATTGCACAAATGTAAGTTGTGTTACTTGCTTCTTTTTGATCCATCTGGTCATCGTCACACATATCCAGACATTTCCATGTGCATTATAACAGTTCATTCATGATGTCCCTTGGTCATCCCTGTTGTTTGACACACCCATATATGAGCAGGCTCTGCAGATCTGCTGGCACATCGGCTCCTACAAGGCTCAGGTAAGACCCAAAATAGTTTCAAGTCTACACCAATATAAAATAGCTGGTAAAGTCTCCTACATTACGTCTTAAAACAAAAAGACATTTAATCTTGTGTGTATTCGTTTAGATCACCCTGGTGACTAAACTTTTCAGGCTTCAGCAGAAAAACCAGCTCCCCTCTGAGGTGCTGAAGATATGACTGAGCTGCTGGTGGAGGAGAGCAAAAGCACACAGAGAGTGTAGTGAGTTACTGACACACATACAGTCCAACACTACACCTTAACTCATCCTTGCTCTTGTCTCCCCAACCTGTCTGAAATGATGACAGCTAAGCTTGTGTTTTCTTTCTGTTTGAAGGCTCTGGGAGTTTGAACTGGAGGGCTTTGATGAGGCTGATGCCAGACCACTTCTCAACCTGGTAAGAACACAATCCTGAGACTCAACAGTAGATTGAGTCAACTGTTTCATGACACTGTAAATATGTCAGATCTGCTCATCATATCTCTCTCCTTGTTTCAGGTGTGGGAAGTGAACACCAGCATGAAGATGAGGGATGCTGAGTCTGAAGCCAGAAGGCTGCTCAACTGTCCAGAGGCCGCCCCTCCTCAGTTTAAGTGAGTCATATTTAACACACATTTACTCTCAGTTAGAGCACAGTGGTAGTGATGTCTCTTTTTAAAACAAACTTTGAATGACTGTGTCCTACAGACATCCCACGATCATCAGCCAGGCTCAGAAGTACGCCAGGAGCCTGACAGAGCAGCACCAGGAGGTCCCCAGCACCAAACTGCTGGGCCCACAGGTGGTGATGGTTCCAAAAGTCCTGCAGGGCTTCTGGTTACCTCCTAAAAACATCTCCTTCAACATGCTCTCCCAGCAGCACAGTAGAATGGGTGCTGGAGTCACGAAAGCTGTTGAGGACCGTGTCTCTGCTGCTCTGTTACCCATGCTCCATCAGGTCACCTTCTGCTCCATCTTTGACGACATGGTCCTGACTATCCAAGAAAAGGTTAGGTAGGGTTACACTCAGGACGTCAACTGCTTTGCAGCAGATGTCCTGAACACCACCACTGATGTTGCAGTAGAAGAGATCTGTTTCAGCCTCAGACTCACACAGAAGTGGATTGTATCCAGCCAGCAGACATGGTGCATGATGCAGAGGCCAAAACCATCTCTGCAGAAGGCGTGAATGAGGAGCCTGGTCTGGAGGAGGACAGTTAACCCTTTACAGAACAAGACTCTGCTGTTATTACTCCTCCACCAGCTCCTCTGACTATCAGTGCTGAACCCCTGGCCACCACTGCCACCCACCACAAGCCATTCTTAAACAAAAGCCTGGATGAAGCAGAGGATGTGGCAGCACCCAGTTTAGACCTAGACCCTGCTGTGGTTTCCACTACACCTGCTGCGATCCCTGCAGATGAACCTCCTGTCATCAAAGCAGTGCAGACTAAGCTGCCCACAAGTGGTGAGCCTCCTGCCAACACTGGCCTGAATAAAGCAAAGGAAAAGCCAATAACTAGCCCAGAACCGCACTCTGTTGGCATTTCTCCTCCCCCTGCTCCTCTCAGCCTCCCTGCTGAGCCTCTTGCCAAAATTGTCTTTGATAAGACAGAGAAACAGCCAGTAGCTGGTCCAGAACCAGACTCTGCTGAGGTTTCCACTCCACCAGCTCATGTGATCCCTGCAGGTGAATGTCCTGTGTCCTCTGCAGTGCAGGTTGAGCTGACCAGCAGTGCTGAACCTTCTGCCAATTTTCCCAAACATAATGGTTTGAACCTGGATGAAGCAGAGGAACAGCCAACACCCAATCCAGGACCACATTTCTTCTCCACCTACTTCTCTTACACCCACTGCTGAACCTGCTGCCAATATTGGCTTCAATAAAACTGAGGAACAGTCAACACCCAGCTCAGACCCAGACTGTGGTTTCCACTCCACCACTTCCTGTGATCCCTGCAGATGAACCTCCTATCACCTCTGTAGTGCAGGATGAGCTGATCATCACGGAGCAGCCAGTGAAGGTGAAGGAATCTTTCAAAACTACAGCAGGCAGGAATTATTATTCATGTTGGCCTGTGTCTGAACCATCAGGACCATTCACACTGTGGTTCACTGTTACTACTGCTGTGATGAGTTCAAGCACTGATTCTCTTCCTTTGCTTTTTCAAAGGTGGTGGAACGTGGTGGAAACCTCTCCAACTGGTATGATAATACTAACAACGCTTTTAAATGTTTAATACAAAACAGTGCGCATGGCTTAAGAGTGTTTTTTTTTTTAAATATTAAAGCTGGTATCTGTAATGCATTTATATCAATAAATCTTAATTGTCATCCTCCATTACTGTAAAACACACAAACTAGCACCCTTACAGTGCCTCCTTTAGGGTGTTCAAACAAGGACACCTTTGAGAGAGTGTATGTTTTCACCATCTCGTTAAAAGAAAAGAAAAAAAAATTACAAAGTTATTGGTCATCTTTCAGGAACACTAGACTGACTCTAATGATTTCTACTTCATGTCATCTCAAAAGAAACTCCACGAGTGGTGTCTACAGCAAATGATCCACAGCAATACGGCTTTATGGGTTCAACAAGCCGGCTGAGTTTAAGATACATCAAAGCCAAGATCTGTGTGCTTTGCGAAACATCCATATGACAAAGGATGTTACCTTTGCAGAACGATAGGATCCCAAGGAAACAAAATACGTCTTCAACCACCAATAACTCACCACAAATTGCTTTAACCTTTGCAGGACATAGCTGTGACTTTGTCTCGTTGTATTTATGGGCATTGGAGTGTTTCCCAGACACTGAAGACATTGCCACCTTTTCTCTGGAGAACAGAGCCTCTATCGGCTCACATGCTATCTTCTTTTTTTTTTCCTGGGGAGATGATGATGTGTTTTCCTATATGATCACTCCTTTTGCTAGCTCCACCTGAAAAGTAAAAACATGTTAAAGTTACCACAGAGAACAACCTCAAATATCTGCACTGAGAGAAAATTCTGTTTGTTGTTTGTCTTCATCAACGCTGGATGGATTGCGATGTGAAAACTAACCCTTGTCTGCTGTGGGTGGAGGGTTTGGGTGGGGTGGAGTCACAGTGGAGGTTGGAGGTTGCAGAGAAGAGGCTTTTAGCACATGGAAAACTTTCACTTAGACTGCTAGTCCCAAAACAAACACACCTTTCTTAATATTTGTGAAAATGTTAATGTTTACACCCATTAAAGTTAATGCACCACTAGAGATGACATTACAGCGCACACATCTAGATTACATTAACATTATTTATTGATTGAACTACACTGTATCTGAATTTTAAGCTATCTGTTAATAATTAAAGTGGCATCCAGAAAGCAAGCGGAGTACAGAGAACATTGCCAAAAATATTTAATGGTTTATTTGGCAGTAAGAAATGTTTTCCAATACTTTGATAATAAATTTAATTGTGGCAGATAATGATGCTGTTAGAGCTTCAAATGGGAGCATTTGCTTGTTCATTGCTTTCACACTTCAACTGTAAACCTTTGTTTTTGTTTTGTTTTTTTGTTTGTTTTTTACTGTTGGTCAGGTGAAATAAGTGTTTTTAATTTTAAAGGTCCAGTGTGTAAGATTTAGGGGGACATACTGGCAGAAATGGAATTTAATGTAATAAGTATGTTTTCCATAGTGTATTATCTCCTGAATATTAGAATCATTGTGTTTTAGTTACCTTAGAATGAGATGTTTATATCCACATAGCGAGCGGATCCTTGTCTATGGAGATCACCATGATGCACCGCCATGTTTCTACTGCAGCCCAGAATGGACAAACCAAACACTGGCTCTACATAGGGCCATTTCATTTTTGTGCTTTCACATTGGCCAGTGAAGTTAGAAGCCCATCTGTGACAAGCAGCGTCAGAAAAAACAGACCTTTTAAAAATGAAACTGCTTTATTGAGTATTTTTACAGATTTAAAGAGAAAGGGACCTCTGCAGGTAATTCAGCTATTGCTTAAATCCTCCTGAAGATCAGGATCTTAAGTTATCAGAGAAAAATGATGAGCACATATTACCAGGTGCTAGGCTAATGGCCGTCTCTGACATGCCAAACAGCGTTAGAGAAACACTGATTTGTAATGTGAAACTGCTTTATTCTGTGTTTTTACCAGTTTAAATTACTGAGTCCGTTTGTTTTGGAGGGGTGACTCATGGTGAAACCTTCTGAATGTCTGGATCAGAAATAAGGTGAGCACACATTCAGTTTTTTGAGAAAAAAGGTGAGCACACATAGCCGGCACTGGGCGAGGGTCCTGTCTATGATCTGCCAAACAGCATAAAAACGTGAAACTGCATTATTCAGTAATTTTTTTTACCGGTTTTAATCACCTGGTCAACAGGAGAGACCTCTGCAGATAATTTGGCTCACAGTTAAAGAAACCTATTGAACAACTAAAAACTCAAGGAATCCTAACTGGGAGAAGTTTCAGCTGGTTACCATCTGCAATCCTCACCACCAGACACCACTTAAACTACTTAAATCTTACATACCGTTCCTGTAACACATCTCTTTGGGCTATTGTAACTTGCATCAACCATGTTTTAAATTATCAAAATCTGGCATTTTATTTTACCATTTGCAATCTACATAACCCTAGCTAAAAGTTTAGCTATGCATATACACACTCTTTTGATCACTCACTTTCCTCAAGTCCTTCATCTCGTAGAGAAAGCAGGGTAACTCGAAAAACACACACACCCACTTAAACTGTATAAATTACAGTATTTCAGCTAATGCATGATTCAGTATAATCCACAAATTGTCTCTCAGTTGTTACAATAACAGCCAAACTGTTTTCTATTATCATTTTTATGCAGCAGTTAAAGCCACCTCCGCACTGTAAGCAAGCTACGGTCCTTTTCTCATATAAGCCCCTCAGGGCAGACCAGTCCCTTATAATATTAAAAGCTTTATGTGTTAAAAGTTTATGTGTTAACTAAATGTATATTTTGATTATAAGAAAATTGAGGTCTTTATTTTGGAGTCTGAGCTGTCAGCATGGCGACAATATTTTGATGGCAAATCCAACGAAGCGCTTACAGTCTTACAGTTGTACCAGTTTGTGGTAATGTGGAATTTTGTGGTTGTCTTGACAACCTTAATTTGACCAAGAGTGACATTCAGATGTTTGTTTAATATGAATACCTGACAAATTTTCAACTTCAATAAGAGACAGGCATGTCGGTCTGGCATTTTCTTTCGTCAGCTCTCTCAGCCTGTGGTTTGCTCTGCAGAGCTTCATAAGAAATTCTGATTTGACTTTGTCCCCCATGTCAACGTCTCTCTCTCTCTAGCCTGCAAACAAACAGAGTTAAAATGAAAATACCAACTGTCAAATAACAGTTCTGGGTGAAACACAGACAACAGATCACTTCTGTCCATAAAGAATGTATGTCCATTAATATTTATGCTTAAAAGAACATGTATTTTTGTGTGAGGAATCACTCTAGATCTGACATTGAACAAAAAATATTCACATAGAACTCAATGTGTAAGGAAAAGCCTGGAAATTGGAATCATACTGAGAGATAGTCATTTCCAATTAGATTAGTTTGGGCCTCATAACACAATAATTATCGGACTGTGAACTAACCATATACTGATCATATTAAAAGTCACTACATCAAATAGCTAACGAGGCATGTGACCATGTGACAGATGATGCAACTTCATAAAAAAAAAGAGAGTATCAGAATTTTCTGATTTCCTTCCAAAAAGTTGATTCTAATCAAAATCTTATAATAATAGGAGAAAAAAGTGTCTGAGTCTAGTTAAAAGCGTTGGTTTATATTATGTGTTGTTATGTCATGTGTAAGTAAAAAAATACATAGATGTTAACAAAACGTTTAAATTCTCAAATATCACTCAGCATGGGTCCGTCTACAATCAAAACAACATGCAAGAGGATTGGCTTTAAGCCAGTCTGTGTGGAAGCTCTCACTGACAATGTGTCACAAAAAAAGAAACATTTTGTTGGCCTAAAGAAATGTTTGTTTGTTTTAGATAGGAATCATTTTGAGTATTCATATGAATTATACCGTTATTTTTGCAAATTAAGCTAACAGCCTACTGTAGGAATCTAGTGCTTACATCAAGGTTATATTAAAAAAATATATTTTTCATGTTAATGGCTAGTGGTGGTATCGACACGTCTCTGTAGAATCCTGACCGGATGTTGATACTTTGTTGTACGGAAGTGATGCGGCATTTAATGGTCCTATGGAGCGCCCACCAACTACAGACGTCTCAAACTCGGTAAATTCAGTCACTCATTTTGAACGAAGCTGTCACAATGAACGTCGTATACTTTCTCTTTAGTCATATTTTTTTTAATTTAGATGGCAATGCCATGACATTGACAGTGACATGATTACTGACTTTATTGCAGCAGCGGTGCAATTATGAGGATAAAAATTGCAGTTCTGCAGAATTAATCACTTTTATCCTTAGCTGACGACACGACCTTTGAAATACACTTAGTTTAGTCAACATAACATCACAAAACTCGATACCACACAAAACGGTGGTATTCCCAGCAATATTTTCCAGATGTGTTGATTATAATGTGCGCTCAGTGAGTATGTGTATTGTCCGACTGTTCGTGAAGGCATCGCAAGGTAAACGGTAGCAATGTGGCTCGGTGGTTGAACGGGAGGAAGAGGATTGATCCACATGATTGGATACATCGACCTACGTTTACCGTAATTTGAAATTAATTCCCCTTTGACTGATGGAGTTTGCAAATGTAGCTGCGAAGGCTATGACATGTTTTGACAGCTCGGCTTGCTTGTAAGCTAACGTGGCTAGCTAACGTAGACTAGCTAGCTCGCGAACAGCTTTTTAATGGTAACACGAACAACATTAGCTGAGGTAGGCAGCTCACCTCTCTGTCTAATGTCACTTCTGTAATTGTCATTTTTAGTGATTTTACTGTACTATGGTCTTCAGAAGACAACAGTTTCTTATCGCTTGTTCGTGTTAATGTAATTTAACGTTAGCTAACGTTGCAATAGGAAATGCCCTAAAGTATAAGGTTTTGGGACAGTTAGCTACCGTTAGTTAATAATATGTAGAAGAGATGACATTTTACCAAACAGACTCAGTGTCAAACGGCACAACCATTTCTCAGTAGCATTCATAAAACTGACTAGCTTGAATTGTTTGTGCTGTTTTCCCGTATGTGTAACGTAAACATTAGAACTTTTGTGCTTAGAAAAACATTCATGCTAAAGCTTTACCAGCATTTGTAACGGTAAACATTAACACATTTTTAAGTTCAGTTGTCTTCGAGTGTTGGCCCTATATGTAACAGACCTGTTTATCCAGTATGTATGGATACTAGTAGTTCCAGTCTGGCGTGAATGTTGCTGTATGCTTTTGTTTACATCCTGATTACATGGGCCCTTTAAAGTCTTGCAAATATGCACTGCTTACTGTAGCCTACAGCTGTGTAACATTAGCTGCTTGATTTGAATAACTTGTAAACAAATTTAATCAAAGTGAGGTGTCATGTCCTGATGTTCCACTGAGCACAAGTCACAGCCTGCATGTTGCTTGCATCATGAGGACAGGTCATTAATAGAAACATTTTTCCATTGTGCTAAAGCAGTGGTACTAAGCTACCTTTTGCTAATAGGGCGGTTGTGGCAGATGTAGATTGGCAGTGTCACCATCTATCACATTAATGCCAGGTGTTTGCTAAGTAAGACAGTAGCTTAGTCCACCTATGGTAGGACGCCATGTACCTGTCAATATGCTTTAAAAGCTACAACTTAGATCAATAAGCTTTACTTTAACTCTCTATAAGATTTGTCGTCTGGATGTTGTCCTGTTAGTAGTACAAGGATTTGTTGACTGAATTATTTTTGGACATGGATGTGTCTCTATATTTTGGAAAGGTTTTATATACATTAAGCTACTAATCTTGATGGAACACATTCCTCCCCTTTAATCTAAAATAGTTCAGTTTACAATATATATATGTATATATATATATATTTATTTACGTTTATGTTTGTTAATAATTCCTGTTTATTTAACTATATATTTGTTAATACTACTGTTTAAATTTCTTATATTTTCACGTATCTTTCCTCTCTTGCAAGGAGCACCTGTAACATAAATAATTTCCCCTCGGGGATCAATAAAGTATTTCTGATTCTGATTCTGATATAAGAATTATGTTGAGTTGTACTCTCTGGTGCCTCAGTCATAACTGCTGTCTTGGTGTTCTCACTTATGTTTGTCTTTGCCTAACCTACAGGTCATGCATGCAGCCGAGCCTCTAGCCCACGCTTTGTACACCCCGGCCCTTGAGCCAGTGCCCTTCCAGTAGGTGGAGGCTCTTCCTCCCTCTAGCCTCTGTTTCTCCCCGCTGCCCCCATCAGCCCCAGAGTTCCCTATGTTAACCCTCTTGAGCATGTTTTACTATATCTGTCTGCGGCGACGCTCCAGGAGTGGGACTCGAGGCGAGGCCCTGACCAGTCGGCGGGCTGTGGAGTCCGGCCAGCGGGCAGTGTTGCCAGTGAGTGTGGAGGTGGAGCAGTATGCCAAGGAGGTTCTGGACTTCAGCTCCCACTATGGCAGCGAGAATAGCATGTCCTACACCATGTGGAACCTGGCCGGGGTACCAAACGTCTACCCCAGCTCAGGAGACTTCACACAGACAGCTGTATTCAGAGCTTATGGGACGTGGTGGGAACAATGTGCCAGTGCTCCGCCACCTTTCCGCCGCACCCCTAAAGGATTCCACAGCCAGGATTATATTGAACTAGGCTTTGAGGAGCCTGTCTACCCTACAGCAGTGGAAGTGCTTGAGACTTATTACCCTGGAGCCATCGTCCAGATTTTAGCCTGCTCTCACAACCCCTTCTCCCAGAACCCACCTACTGATGTCAGGTAAAGACAACCATCTGTCCAGGAAACCGTCATCAGTCATTCTCAGTGTGCCAATAAAATGTTTAGATAATTAACACTAATAAGAAAACCATGCATTACCAGCAGGTACACATGACTTAGAACCCAGTCTTCTAGTATTTGGAATGAACCCTGGAGATATTACTGACTTTATTTGAATTATTTTGTGTTTTTTACTTGTATAATTATGCTCTTACTAATCGACCTGGCATTTGCAGTATTTATTAAAGTTGGCTTTCCTTTATTATTCCCCTTTGTTTATAAAAACATGCCATTGGATTGTTATAGAGAGTCCTCCATAAATAATGTTTATGGCTACTTTAGGAAATTGTTCAACTCCTACAGCATCCTAGCAGAGCAGCACTCAAGTTTCTGCTAACAGTGAAACCAAAAGGCACAACTGTAAGCGTGAAGTTTTAATGTTAATAGTCTTAAGAGAAAACTGTAAGCAAGGTAATATGTAATGTTGTATTTGATTGATGAACTGACTGATATGATTAAGCACCTGTTAAGCCTCATAAAACAGGGAACTTGTACATATGGTAGTTACTTTTGTAGAACCAACCTCATCAATTCAGTATTAGCCATGAACCAGAAGTGAACTTAAGCTGACTTTTTTACTCTGGCAGAGACACACTCTGTAATAAGCCTTAAGGTGCATATTTATGCACAACACTGAAATGACACTGTGCGCCAAATTTCAATTCATCCCAATTTGTCATTTATGTTTTTTTGGGCACAGCTGTTTTATTAGTGAAAAATGATTTATATTTTAATATGTTTTTGGCAGTTAACTCCTATCTCTTTTTTTTTATCAACCAGCATGCACCAGTATTTGTTGGACAGTCATAAAGTCTACAGTGAACTGGAATTTCTCTAGTTCCTTGTCTGATTCATAAAAAGAAAGATGATAAACAAGTCTCTTTTTGAAAAATTGCTTCTTTTAGGCATGTTTGTCTGCATACAGGGGGCTGAGTAGGAATACAAGGTCAGCATCCTACATGAAAATTCATTTTCAAATGTTATTGGCTGGCCTGGTGTCCTTGGAGAGAGCCTCCATAAGAGTACCAAAAGAGAAATGGATTTCTAACCAGTGTCAAAATGAACATAATGAGACCTTTACCTGTTGCCAAAAACAAAAATCCGACAGTCCATTACAGTGCTTTCACACCCAACCTGTTTGGTTCAGTTCAAACAAACTCATGCCCGTTTGCCTGGTTAATACAGTTGATTTGGGCTGGTGCGAAAGCTGTCAGTCGAACTCTTCCTCTGACTAAACAACAGAATTGAGACAGCTTGAAAGGGTAGGTCTCAGGTGCGGTTCCTTTGTGGTGTGAAAGCCAATAAACTAACCACAGGACTTTATGACAACAGATATGTGATTTTAGCATGATTTCAAAAGCTAAGCTAATAAAAAAAAATCCATCTGCTGATCATTAAATTTGCTCATAAAGCAATATTATAAATTATATGAATAAGAACATGTATATAACTATTATGTGCAAATCATTTGGTAACCATGGTAACACATATGTGCATCAGGATGGGTATTTTCCCTGATTAAAAAGCTGTTAAAACTGCTGCGCTCATATATTCGACTCAGTGTCCTTTGTCAGTTCATTAAGTCCATTAAAAAGAATGTAACAGTGATCTCACAGTAATAAACCCCGAATCATCACTGTACAAGACGCCTCATTTTCATCCTGTCTCTACCTGTATGTCATTATTTAATTTGCAGTCTAATAATGCTTATATTAAGTTATTTCTTTGTGAGCTCCTTGTGACACCAGCAAGCAGAAATATGCACATCAGAAACATTAAAGTGCTGCATAAACGTCCTGATGATGCAGGATGACAGTTGCCATAACTGTCCAGTCAACGACATGTCAGTCGCAACAACTACATGTTTACCCCTCTTGGTTCTTTTGTAAAAGGTCAGTGTGAACAATAAACCTGATCAGACGATGTATCATTTTTTTTTTCCTTGGTCACAATAAATTAACTGAACTAGAGATGTGAAAGCCCCCAAGGAATCCTACTTTATAATCATACTGTAATTATGGTATAACTCATATCCTCTGCAAGGCTACGGTGTGGACAGCAGGAGGGAACTAAAATAGTTAATCACTGCACATCAATTGTCCTTTACGAGTCTTTGCTGGGTTTTTTTTTTATCAAACCAACAATCTGTGAGGTTGTAGCATGGTGTTGTGCAACGCCAAAACTTGTTCACATTGGTCATTGCACACTGGATTCAGTGCATGAGGCACAGAAAGCAAGTTTAGAAACACTGAGGCGGCAGCTGAAGATGTGAGACTGAAGTCAGGGAGTGCAATCCTGAAGGATCATGAATGTGGTCAGGTGTTACAAGACATATAAAGCACCATAGTGCCACTGCAGAGTCAAATAAATGACTGCACAGATCCAGTGGATGGTGTGCACAGTGCTACAGGTAGACTGGAGCCCACAAATCAACACAGTGTTACAGGTCTATTTTCAGGGGAGATAAAAAACTGTGATCAAAGATACCCACCTATGGCTTTACAGTACAATTCTATGTTTGTTCCAGGTGGGAGGTGCTGTGGTCAGGAGAGCCCACCAAGATGCTGACCCCCCAGGCACGTCAGTTTTCCCCCACCATCAAGCATATCAACTTCCCCACTAACCTGCTGCGTCTGGAGGTCAACAGCTCTCTGCTGGACTACTACACCGAGCTGGATGCTGTCATCCTGAGAGGGGTAAAAGAGAGGCCCATGCTGGCCCTCTATAAGATGCCTGTCATTGACATTAATGACCTGAGTGACAGCGAGGAGGAGCTGTCTGATGTTGGAGGTCCATTCAGACAAGGAGACAACAAGCACCAGAGGACAGGCAATGGCTACTTTGACAGACTGCCCTATGAGGTGATTACAGATGTTAACGATGTGTACACTTAGTCACTCAGAGTAGATACACACAGAATTCAATTTTTGTTTTTCAGACGTGATTCTTTAACTGGACAGTTTTCCTGTAAACATACAAGTTTACATTTAGTGTTACTTATGCAACACATTAATACTTTTCTTTCCTTATAAAATATTTGTAAAGCCGGTGCTTTAAGTGTTTTGAGTTCCTCATTCTTATCATCCATGTTTACCACTTTGCAGTCTTCTTCTTCACTGCCCATGTGCATTGCAGCCTTTCTTGACATATTATTGCCACCTGAAGATCAGTGGAATAGTGTGAAACCATTGGCAGGGCTGTGTATCATGGACCCTGTGAACGTGTGTATATGCATGCACATGCAAATAGGGACCTACTCATAAAAACACAGCTCCACAGTGCTACTAGAGGTAAAAAGCTCCACAGGATACCTTAAAGGCACTGCCAGTAAATCTTGGGTGTCTGATTGCTTTTTACATTTAAGCATGAAAAGAAGTAACTTGAATTTTGTCGCATGATTTTAGAAATATTACAAATTTACAGATGTCAGTAAACTGCACAACCTTCCAGTCAGGGGCTTTCCCGTTGCGCGTGCTTAAATTTGGTTGCCTACAACTCACAGTTTTTCATTTTATTATTACTATTATTATTATTAGTAGTAGTAGTAGTATTTGGTGCACTGTAAGCCTAAAACTAACAATATTTTTTGTAATTATTATTGAATCTGTTGAATATCTCCACCAGGTATAAGCTTAAAGGCAATCATGTGTCTGGTTGTGTGTTTGCGTGCTTGAGTGAGTGAGTGAGTGAGTGAGTGAGTGAGTGAGTGTATCTGTCTGTCCGCGGCTAATCTCGCCAACTATTGGTATCTGTCTGTCCGCGGCTAATCTCGCCAACTATTGAACCAATCAGCCCCATAATTTGTGAGCACATTTATGACTGTATGCTTAAGGACCTCTCATGGTTGCAGTGATTTACAGTTGTTCAAAACCCTAATTTATTAACTGCTCTGTTTTATACCCTCATTGGCTGCTGACTCCTCTTAACTAGCCGATAGGGGCCCCAAGTGATGAACAAAATCAAATAGCAAAAGCATAGAGCAAGAAAGGTTTCTAGCAGTCAGCTTGGCCAAAAACAAGAAGCCTTACCGCCTGTTGTAGGCAACGTTTGGCCTTCGTCATGGCTTGAAGACTCACTTCCATTGAAAAGTTTGGTCTCATTTTGAACAGGAGCCCTGGCAGATTAATTCCATACCTGATATGTTATAATCCACTGAAGTTAGGAAGTTATCTCTGTCACCATTTTGACTGTAAGGGATCCAAGAGGGACAATTTGAGCATGTGCAGCTGCGTGGTGTATTTTGCTTGAGTGGCAGTGTTTAGCTCCAGGGGCCACCTGGCGGAGATCTTTACGCTTATGAGTGCACGTTTCTACTTATTTTTTTAGTTACTTATTTTTAAGTCAATGTAATGTCATTAGGTAGCAGCCCAATGTGACATCTTACAGTTTCTTGTCTGATCAACAGTCCAAAATCCAAACATGAAATCCTCACATTTAAGAAGCATGAATCAGAGAATGTTTGTCACTTTTGCATTATAAATTACTTTTAATCAGCTAATCAATTACTTGACTGTTTTAGCAGTAAGACACTGCAGCACATTTGCATTTGATCTGCCTGACTTAGAGAACTCAAGTAGAAAAGTATTGCCTCTTTTTGTCACCTTATCCAACGAAATAATTCATATAATTATCTGTCACAATATTACATAGATTCATATAAAATGACTGCTGATCATAACTTACAATAATCTCCAAGGTCATCAGCAACACCTTGCCCTAAAATGATTACATGTGCCCCGGAGTGTAAATGCACACTGTAATAACAAGTATTCCACACAAACACACACACACGAACATTGTGGCTTGGACTCATTCTGACACTTGATCTTGTGTGCACTCACGGACACAGAGTCATTTTCATGCCATACAGACGTATCATGTTGTCTGTAGCGAGCTTCAAAACACCGGCAGTACTCTTGATATTCGTTCTCTTATCTCCTCTCCAAACCACTGCCATTAACAGCAGTCTTCACAACCGCCGTGTGTTTGTTTCAGAAACACAATATAGCTATTATCTGTCAGCTGATACCCGCTTGAACACCGTGTATTGTTAATTCACTGCAACACACACTCACACGAGCACAGTCATTCTTTCTCTTTGAGAGGCACACGAACACAGTGCAAAACAAGCCGGCTCACCTCTCCACTGATCCTGCTATCAGTGCTTTGTGTCCCAGATAAACACTATTTAGATCTGCCTGACAGAGGGGACGCAATTAACATTCTCCAGACTACTCTGTTATTCTCTGTTCTCCACTACATTCTACTACTCTTCAGTGTTCTGTATTATACTTTGCTTTCTGCTATGTTCTCCTACCAGATCTAACAATCCTCTGTTTTCTCTCCTGTTTCTTTTTGTCCCCCTCCCCTCATCTCACCCCTTCCTTTCTTCTCTCCTACCCCGTCTCCCCATCTTCCATCCACAGCTCATCCAGCTGATACTGAGCCACCTGACCCTGCCAGACCTCTGCCGTCTGGCCCAGAGCTGTAAGCTACTGCACCAGCACTGCTGCGACCCACTGCAGTACACCCAGCTGAGTCTGCAGCCCTACTGGAGCCGGCTGAGTGACGCCTCCTTAGGACACCTGCAGAGCCGCTGCACCCTCCTCCAGAGGCTCAACCTGTCCTGGACCGGCAACCGCGGTGCTCTCACCCTGACCGGCTTCAGCAGGTCAGACTGTCAGCGAGCCACAAGTGCTAGAAGACAAGGATATGACCTTGGAAAACTAGCAAATACTTACAAGCATTTGTTTCATGGGGTGAAATGCTGAGACAAAGGAAACTGATTAAAACCTTTTCTAGGTATTAGGTTGCTGTTGTGGGATGAATTTATTCTTCTTATGTCTTTCCCTCTCCTTCCATTCTCCCCCCTCAGCTTCATGAAGGCCTGTGGTCTCAGCCTGGCCTGCCTGGAGCTGTCTTGCTGCCACTTCTTGAACGAGGCCTGTCTGGAGGTCATCTCTCAGACTTGTCCCAGGCTGCAGGAGCTCAACCTGTCCTCCTGCGACCGCCTCCACCCACAGGCCTTCACACACATCTCCAAATTAACAGGCCTCCGTAGGCTGGTGCTCTACCGGACCAAGATAGAGGTAGGCACGGTCAACACTGTATCTGGGCAACCACAATCAGAATGACATTTTCACCTGCGCACTTACATCTGTCCTGTCCAAATACAGCAAGTAGACTGGTTAATGATATGTTTGTATTTCAAATGGCTGCCCTGGCTGTTTGCAATATTGGAATATAAGAGTTGCGTAGTTACCTTGTAGACATGTAAGGCTACACTTCTACACCTTTTCAGTATTAAATATGACTTAATATAGAGGGGATATCATGTCTAGAAGTAATAGTTGGATTTACTGTCATGTCAGATTTTCACAAGTCATTGAATTATTAGAATATATTGAAATAAGGAGATGTGTAATTCACAGCAGGAAAGGCTCAGGCTTTCTGATCAATTTTCTTGGGAACTTATGAAATATTTGGGAATTTTGTAAGCAGGTCAGTTAACATTGATAACGCAGTTGTAATGGATTTTCAAAATGAACATTGTACTGAGCTTTTATAGGACATCTAGTCTTTGTTGGCTTGAAATTAAGTTTTGCAGTTCATTTTAGAGCATGTAAGCAGCAGTTGACATGTTTTCATGACATTAAGCAAACTACATCTGCTGATGAAGACTGTGTTATATGGTTGAAAGCTCTGTGCTGAGAGTCAGTAAGTCAGTTAGTGTAAATGGTGGTTTACAGTACAGATACAGTACATTTCCTGTGAACCGTATCTCTGTCTTCTGTCGCAACTATGATGTAAGCTGGTCATGAGCACAAGATGCCAAAATCATCACAAGTCAGTATTAAAGATCAGATGCTAGGCTAATTAGCATACAGATGGATACATCACATCTCTTAGCTAATTACAAAGCAGAAAAAAGGCCTTGGTGAGTATTCATGTTACCAACAGCAAAAAGACTGACATGCCTGGACATCAGCATGTTCACGTGACATTAACATGAGCATCAAACGTGAGCTGTTTTGTGGTCACTCCTTATTACCCCACTGCTTCATGTTTTTTGCGTTCTCAATTCAGGGCAGTTCCTGTTATGAATTTTGTTTTGCTGCAGTGGTAATTGTTTTCTCTCTTGTTTGCAGACATTCTGCAGAGTAAATTTATCTAGTGCTGGCAGAGGAGATGATTGTGTCTTTGGAACTGTTTGAAACAAAACTATATAGTGCTGCTTCTCCTACAGGAGGTAGCTCACATGATTTCCAGTGTACCAAGAAACTACAATATGTCTACAGTAAAACACAGTAAGCCCAGTCTTAGTGGACCAATTTTAGCTTGTCACCCTTTGCACCCAAGTCATACCTACTCACACCTCCTTGTCACAGGTTGCATACAGTAGGTCTATAAGCTGTGATTAGTTCAACCAAAGAGTGATGTTCCCTTTTTTAGATTGTTTCATTTTGATGGTTTTTAGAGGCATGAAGAGGAAAAACAAAGATTTAATCAAAGAAAAGTGAATCATCTCAAGACCCTTCAGACTTATTTTTTGACCTCTTGGGTGGTCCCAGTCCACAAGTTTGAAATAGGAGCATAAGCTGCTGGCTGCAGTTTGTTCTGTACATGCTGAATAGCTTCATTGATAAGAAAATAAATGTATTGTAAAGGTTTAACCTCAGTTTGATAAAGCTCTCAGAAGCCCTGCCCTTAATGTCAAGCTAATGGTCTCCACAAGCTGCTGATTTGATGGTATGCGTTTTCGGTTGGATGTAGCTCATTCTATGTTGTTGTCTTCTGAGATGAACTGAGTCAACTCTGAGCCCAGGGGATCTTAAAGACCCACACTGCATGTGTTCAGGTTCAGGCCTGTCTGACGTGTAAAACCACTGTATTGTGTTTTGGTGTTACACCTCAGCGTTTCTCCAGTATTTGTCATGTTTCAGAGCGGCGTCGTGGGCAGAAGGCAGTGTAGAGTTTCTGCGGTGGAGCCAGGCAGCGTGCTGCAGGTTGTTTATACCCAGGCAGACAGAGCAAGCTGTGTGTCTGTTTGAGACCCTGACATCTCAGCTGTCATTACCCTGTCACTGCTCTAATTAAATGGCTAGTTCGCCGGAGAGAGGCGTTTATAAAGATGCCAGCGACAGACTCGAGCGCACACACCACACACACACACACACACACACACACACACACACACACACACTAAAGGCTTTCACACACACACACACACACACACACACACTAAAGGCTTTCACTTTCATGTCTGACACTTTCTCCTGCCACTGAGGTACATGTGTTGGCAGTTGCAGTGTTGAATTCCCATAACTCTATCCATGCTGCAGAGCCACTGGAGAGGTCTCTGTCCTCAGTATTCTTGACTTTGTAAGGAGACATAAAAACTAGCTGTTGAGCTGTATTAAATTCCCTTAAATACAATAAGTATTACCTGAGTGCCCCAGGCAGCAGACAGGAAATCACTTAGGAGGAACTTTGGATGACATGACTGGACACGTTTCCGTTATTTAAGTGTATGTTGTTGTTTTAATGTATAGCTTTTAGATTTACACTCAGATAAAATGTCTGGGGTTTAGTTTGTTGCAGAACATGTTGCTCCAATACAGCACTTATTTGAATTAAGTTTCCTTTTTTCCGTCTTTTCTGTGTTTTGTCCTCTTTTGTTTCCTGATTTGTTGTGATGCAAGGTTCTAATGATGCTTTTTCATTGGCACTTTTGGCCATGCTGGGTCAAACCATGCTGCGTTGATTTATGTTTCCATTACCAGTTTAAACATGCAAGTTTTTCTGTCCTAGATGGACCATCTCAGGACAGGGTGTCTGCAGGTTCTACAGTCTTACAAATGTCTTCAATTCTAAAAATTCATGAAATAGACTTACATTTGATTTTGTCAGGTCTTAATTGTCACAAAAATTAATATTATTTGTTTTATCTATTTTTCAAAATGAGTCAAGCTCTGCTGCTTGATGGTGTTAAAAATCTTAAAACCTACAACCGAACCAAATACTGTCTTTTTACTGTATACTTGCACTCACCTGTTGTAGATTAACCTAACTAACCTAAGCATATTACTGCATAAAACCCACCTCTGCACAGTCCTACAAAAATAGTACCTACCTTTATACTTACCTCGAATACCTGAACAAGAGAAAGGTGATTTGTCCAAAATTCAGCCTTAAATTTCTTTCAAAATGATCTTGAAAAGGTCTTAAAAAGCATTAAATGTAAGTGTCTGACACCTGTAGACACCCTGCAGGAGTCGGGTCAAAGGGCGCCCAACCGCCTTCAAGCAGGTTGTGGTGACATCAGATGGACTTTGTCATCATTTAGTGTTGATTTTAGATCCATTCAGTCATTCCATTTCCATTTTTCAAGAAATAAACAGTAGACATCAAGCAAAATCGTAACAGCAGGCTGAAAATCCATGATTGTAAGTAGCTGGAAAGTAGCTGGTTACTAACAGCTGATGCACAGTGCGATAGTAAACAACACTAAAGAGGGCGCTTTTAGGTGTCATAACTCAAGACAAGCGCATCATCATTTAAAGACACACCTTCAAACAGATAGCTCTGCTGTATGGAGATGCAAATCTTAAATTCAAAATGGGTCAAGCCAAGGCAGCACAGGCATATGGAAAAGTGGTATTGATGCCCCTCCTACTGTCTTGGAGGACATTCTGGCCAACCTCCTCAGGTGGTGGGCTGACATGGGAGGGTTGTGAGCTTAATTAAGCTCACCTGGGCGTTACAGGCTATAAAATCTGACCAATGTGTTGCCTCTGTCTCTCCCTTCCTACAGCCGACATCCACCCTGCATCATCCTCCTTTGTGTTTGTCCCCTCAGCACCTCCACAGCACATATGCCACACATCTGTGCATTGCTTGCATTATTGTTATTGCTGATTTACACACTCCATTGTTCATCTGAGTTAACCTTAGTGTAATAAATTCTTTATTTTATGTAAATCTCTTGTGTGGAGTCCCTCCATGTCACATTCCCTGAACCAGTTTGTGACATTTATTACAAATCCAAACTGGAATGGATAAAACTTTTTGAAACAAAAATATAATACAGTACTTTTGTGTCTTTCTCCTTGTTGTCTCCGCAGCAAACGGCTATTCTGAGCATCTTGACTTTCTGCATAGAGCTGAGACACCTCAACCTAGGAAGCTGTGTGAGGGTGAGAATGTACACACACACAAACACAGACAGGAAGAAGTCCAAATAAAACACAATCTGTTAACTACACAACCCACCATGTGGCCTTGTTGGATAGCAGCTTGTCCAAAAGATGGCAGAGACATCAGTAGTGTAGCAATAATTGAGCTGCTAACAATAAACTGGTTGGGTGTTAAATCCATAAAGGGCAGTGATAATGAGACTGAACACAACTGAGTGAATACTTTATTGTCTATCTTTGATTTCAGCCTCTCTTCACAGTCCTTAAACACATTTCTCTCATTACTGACTGTCTAATGTCGGCCTTACACCAAATGACTTTTCAAGCAATTTCACTGTCACAGACTTATTTCCAGTATCAGAATAAAATTATGAAAGTTTGGCATTCCCGTCATCTCAATGGTTTGGTGAAAGGTGGTCATTAAACTCAGTGTGAGCTGTTTTTTAGTCTTTTCCTGTCTTGATGTACCGACAAAATCAAATATGTTCAATGTTGTAAGTTTTTAGTCTTGGCTCATGCAGATACTGAAATTCAATGACATGAACATTGTCATCGACTAACAGCTGTGCTCTCTCAAGTGCCAAACAAGAAGCAGCAAACCAGGTAGATATTAAACATGGAGGGGACTCCAGGGGGGTGCAAGAAAGTCTCTGTTTTCCTGTGGAGAAGCAGGAGAAACTGGTGGAGTTGTGGAGTGAACAAGATTTTGTGTTTAATTTGGCATGTATCTGATCCACCAAACGGCACTTATTTTATGTAGAAATCTTAATTTTTGAAGCAGCTCGACTGACATTTCCACAGTCTCCTCCCACTAAAATAGCACAGCTAACCAATGGAGGCTGGTGGGGCGACACAATCCAAAATGTAAAGTTTGTACGTAAATACAGTTTATCTTCATAGATTATATTGATGTCGAATTGACAAGAATATCGCCGTTTTTTACGGACACAGTTTGGCGTAATATTTTCCACAAGGAGCAGGGTGGGAAATAATCTCAAAAGGAATCTAGTTGTATTCTTGCAAATAGTGACCCCCAGTTTTTGCATACTCTTATAGTGTGTGACTAAAAACTCAGGTTGTCTTTAGATGTGAGAGGTTGTCAGAATTGAGTCTTTAAAAGTCTTTTCAAAGTCTGCTAGTGTGTGGTCGGCATAATATGCACTCACCTGGTCTCAGACTGACTGAGTGACTCAGTAACTCACCCACCCACTTTGTCACGAGCTGTTTTTCCATCCAACTGATGGATACTTGATGCAGAATTTCAAACTATGATGTAGGTAGTGAGAAAAGGTGAAAAGCAATTCAAAACTTCAGCACAGTTTCCTGGAGTCCTCATTGGTGATGAAGCTATGCAGAACTTAACAATGGAAATGCATAACAACAGCAACTCTTTCAGCCAAAAGTTGTAATATCCGTCCACTTCTAATTCAGAGGAATGTTCTACATGCTGTCATTACTATGGATAAGGTGTCTGCACTGGCTATACGGCTGTTAAATTGTGTTTCTTTGCTTTCATCACTGGATGAAAGGATGAAATATGGCCAACATTAACTGACACCAAAGAACAATAACGGCTCCGCAAACACAAATCAGTTCTTCTCTCTGGTCAAGGTGTTCTCAGTCGGTGCTTTGTTCTCTCTTGTGGAAGTCAGGTTGTGTCCCTCAAACCAGCCGATGCAGCTAATCAGCTTTTCAATATCGCTACATTTCAAACGTTTCCTCAAAATACACAAGACAAGACAACTTATTACCTCGTTTCTTCTGACAGCATCATTTTCTCACTCCTGTAGGATATCCTGAAGGCAATTTAATGAATTCTTTGACTGTTTGACCTGCTGCGGAGGAAGAGCATTTTATGGTCACAGAATTATTGCCTCTTGATAACGTTGCTTATGACAGCCAGACATAGTAACCGTTTACAAATCATATCCTTACTACCAGCTCAGTGGCCTAGCAGTAGAGTGTCTGCCCTGAGAATGGGCCGGGTCATACCAAGACTATAAAAATGTGCTGTCTCTGAACCAATTGCAACATTTGAGGAGGCTGCAGCAGAGTTTCATATTTGAGGCTTAATTTTAAAGCTGATGTGGAGTCTCCAAAGGCGCTCCATGAAGCACCAAACAGTCTGTTGCTCTGCAAATGTGTCACACGATGGAGAGAGTGTGAATACTTGTTAACTGCTGCGTGTCTCCACTGCAGATTGAGGACTATGATGTTGTGGCCAGTATGCTAGCCGCTCGCTGTCGCTCACTCTGCTCGCTGGACCTGTGGCGCTGCAGAAACCTGACTGATCGAGGCCTGGCTGAGCTTGTCTCTGGCTGCAGGTAGGTAGTACCAATGGGTTCAGTGCTGTAAACACTGTTTGTCTTGTTTCATTTTCTTGCTTTGACTGTGCTGGAACTATATTGTCCTCCTTCTTAGTGCTGTAAAGCAGTATAGCAGATGAAATGTGTCACTACACAATATAAATATAGTGTACAGACCGGTAAAGGCTACCAATATTCTCAGTGATTACCTTGTGCTTGTTAAATCTCATAGGAGCTATTTTCATTTTTTAAAGGCAACACATATAATCGTACTAAGCACCATTTATTTAGATTGCACTCTATGCAGTTAACACATTGTAAACATAAACAACTCAATATGGCAGCTGTAGACCACAGAGGCAAAGCAGAGCTCATCTGTTTTAAGCGAGTGTCTGAATTTGTGGACTGAGTCACTCCAGTGCTCTCCTGCCTGGTATGTGTTTGCTCAGGATGCTGGAGGAGTTGGACCTGGGCTGGTGTCCCACACTGCAGAGCAGCACCAGATGTTTCCAGCACCTCGCCCGCAGCCTGCCCAGCCTACGCAAACTCTTTCTCACAGCCAACCGCACTGTCTGCGACTCAGACGTAGAGGAGCTGGCTGCCTGCTGCCCCTCGCTGCAGCACCTCGACATACTGGGTAACCTCTTACCTTACACATGTGGATATATCTTCATAATGGGACTGCACCTAATGATTATTCTTTTATTGATTTATCTAACAATCATTTTTCCCATTAATCAACTAACCTAATGACTAATTATTGATTATTCTAAAGATTATTATTTTATTAATTTTTTTTATTTTATTTTTTTCTTAAAAGATTATTTTTTGGGGCTTTTTGCCTTTAATGGACAGGACAGTGTGAAATTGGGAGAGAGGGAGAGAGAGGGAGAGAGAGAGAGAGAGAGAGAGAGTGGGGAGACAACTCACCACCGCTGCAGCAAGGCATCGCCTCTGTACATGGGGCACTTGCACAGCTACCGACGCCACTGAAGATTGTTTTATTTATTGATTAATCCTACAATTATTTTGTCAGTTAATCATCTAACCTAATGACTAATTTATTGATTAGTCTAATGATTATTTTTTTATTACTCCATTAATTCAACACCTATATTACCCAAAAGTAAATATAAAAACATGTCTCATAAATATTTAAATATTTTATTCAATCATCTTCTCTTGAAAATAATCACGATGGCGGCATATTTTAAAATTACTCCTATTTCTACGTCGCTATTGTGTTATGATAATAATAATAATAATAGGCCCTATATGTCAGATACCTTATCAGAAAGTACTGGACCTCAAATTTAAAAGCATTGCTGTAACACATACATTAATTTAATCACTGTATATCACAGCAGTCCTTTCCGTGATCTAGAGAAACAGTATTTTTTCTTAAGTACTTGACTTGGCATGGTTATGACATGGATTTATTTCATCACTGGAGTAATATGCATTTAAGATAATTACTGGCAAATGTATTTTTGCATCAGTGTTGGGCGAGGAAAATAACAAACTCTAACAGCGCACTGTAATGTTAGCCGTTTTCTCGCTCGTGTATGCCATTAAAGTACACAGAAAATATAAAACTGTCAAATACCAACGTCAAATGTCATACGTGGTATCATTAGTAGTGGTGCAGAAAGTTTAAATGACTACTACTAAAAGTACTAACAGAAACACGTTCAGCGTGTTGATAATCCTGACATATCATGCTTGGGTGGGGACAAAATGTTAACAGAGCAGTGCTGTCTGCTGCTGTCTTAACAAAGAGCTCCGGGATGTTTTCATTTCGAGTGTCTGTTCGCTACAGTTGTTCTCCTGTGAGAATGCATTTTCACTTTGTAGACGAGGTTTTCAGCTGCAGCTGGTTCTCCGGAGGAATCCATGCTTTCTCCAGGTGCAGCTTACTTTATCGACGTGCTTTCGTAATCGGTGACGTCAATTAGGTTGATGAATCGCCCCACCCCTACGTCATAATCATTGGTCATTTATAGATCTGTCATGATAATTAGGTTGTGGTCTTATCAGGGTCAGAAAAAATGATTGAGGTCATAGCCATGTATTGTACAGCATGATATTGCCCTTGTGTTTACATGCATGTTTAGAAGAATGTCACCAAAATTTTAGCTAATATGAAGCCAGAATAAACAGCAGGGTTCTTCCGACCAAAGCGCTAAAGCGTTTTTTTTTTTTACAGCACAACCTAAGACGAGTGAACAAAAAGAAAAACTATGCTGAGGCATGTGTCACTGTCATTTCTGATCCAATTAAAAGTTCATTGCTCTTTGCAACTGCATTATTAAGCTATTGTATTATCATTATATCAGTTTCATAACACGGGTCTTAACATTGACATTAATGTTGTTTGTTGAGGTTATTTCTAGTACTAAATATATTATCCACCAAAAGTGGCTATCATGACAGACCTAGTCATTTATTAAATATTTGTTAATGGTGTTCATAATCAATTTATTTGACTTAAGCAACTAATATGTTTCTCATATAATCTTGACATCTAGCACTGTGGAACATGGTTGGATGTCAAAGTTAACAGCAGCAGACCCAGAGGAGCCTCTGAGGACAGAATCACAGCCATGTTAATATGCAACCATAGCCATATGTTTCATGGCTCGATGTCAACAATGTTGCCTTGTTCTTTACGCATGGCTGTCATCACAAGTGTGACTAAGGGACTGTGTCAAAGAATCATGGAAATAAATTTGCATGGTGCACTTCATGTGTACATGTTCCTGTTTTTTTTTTCCTTTGATTTGAATTTTTCTATTTAAATTTCAAATTTAAGACTATCATGTATACACTTTTCTTTTTCATGATCATACCTGTAAAACCTTTTTTCCCCTCACAGTTCTTGCATGATACTTTGCCCGCAGTCAGTTACAGTCTTGTGAGTATGCAATGTGAAAGGTGATTGTTGGTATGATCGCTCATACCACACTCACACTGATGACCTGGCCATGACAGGTGGGAGCTGTGCATATTTTCTGGGATAAACACACATATTTTCCGAATGCCTGCATTTATTTGTGACTTTGCAGGGTCATAAATTGAGGCATCACTTTACATCGCACATGTCTGTGGCAAATCCCAAGTTTGCATTTGAGAATTTCTTAAAAAAGTTAACTGCGAACAGAAACCCAAATAATCTGCTTAATATTAATATGAATAAAATACTGCTCACTAAGCAACGTTGCAACAGCATCCCACCGCAGTAACTGCTGTGCACAAACACTATAGTTCCAGTTGCGTAAGGTGATGGGCTTGGCAGGAGAATAGCATGACAGGTGTTTTTCCCGGCTGGCTCTGCTGGTGTGGCCGTTACAGGTGTGCTTTAGCAGCTGGGTTGGTCTGTATGCTGGAGGGTAAATTATATGGTGCAAGTAATAAAGACGATGCTTGTTATTTGGGTCTGGACAACATTATAGGTATCAGTTGCAGACATAAGTGATTTTTTTTCACTTAATTTACTCAGAAATTTGCAGATGCCGTTTATTGTTTGTGTGGATTTACTTACTTTATCTCATTGCTCTGTTCTTGTCATGTTTTTGTCGTGTATCTTTCTATGTGGCTGGCCTCATGTTCAGGTACGCGACTGGTGAGTGCTGCCTCACTGAAGAAACTCCTCCAGTCTTGTCCACGACTCCTCCTCCTGGATGTCTCCTTCTGTTCGCAGATAGACATGCGGGTCGTTCAAGAGCTCTCCGGCCTCTTCCCCAATGTGGCCATCAAGAAGAGCTTCACTCAGTGACCCCAGCGCCGTCTCATTTCCCACAGTCCAGAGGAAGTAAGAGGAGGGAAGTGCTCGCCAGCAGATACTGCCCCAAAGTGAATAAGAGGCAGGTCAGATGCTGTAGGAGATTGCTGACCCGCCTGCATCTGTATCACAGACGAGATCTTCTTTTAGCGGGTCAGTAAATACAGCAGTTGCACTGGGTGAGGAGGTTCTTTGGATTAACTGTCTGAACACAAACAACCACAGACTTGCAGTCACAGGATTAAAGAACGTGAGACTTTTTAGTTGTTATTTTTTTGGACACTTTAAATCAGGGTCGTTGCAGTAAAGCTGCTACATCTTCCCAGAATCTGAATCACCACTCATGTATTGCCAAGCAACACAAGGCTCGGAAATATGCCTTGGTACTGGGTGCAAAACACAAAACAAAAACATTTGTGAGCAATCCTCCTTTGAACATCTTGTCAGGACAACAAAAAGGGACAAAAAATGTGTGAAGCATACCCTTATTGGAAACTGTTGGAAAAGCTGCTGTAGGATTTGTTAGTCACATATTTATTTTAGCTGGTAACATAATTACAGATCAGGGCCTTGGTCAGTGCCTTGTCAGAATGTGCAGCAATTATGCTGGCTGTTGGAATGCACAGGGGTCATTCTGAAGGCATCTGACAACATCAAGCCAGTTTGATTTAATTGTAAGAAATCATACTTGATGCATTTGTGTTTGAAGGTATCAGGAGCTTTAAGGGTGAAAACAAAGGAGTGAACGCAGCCTTATTTCACACTGTGTCGTGTGGATTGTGTCAACTCAAACCTTAATGCAAGTATCACAAGTTATTTGTTGTGAAGAATCATACACAAGGATCTCAAGTTGAAAAGAAACACACCACGAACTGTTGTTGCACCTGAGATTCACTGTCATGTTTTCATTAGAAACATGTGAGAACTTGTGAAAAAACAGACTAACAGAGTAACGTTTGTTTTAATTTACACGAGCTATAAATGCAGAAGTAGAAAAAACACCCAGGGCATCAAATCAACAGACTGACTCATTTAGAATAAAGCACTGGGAAGTGACAGTCCAAAAATATACAGTTAACAATGATATAAACTGCAGCAAATCCTCACATTGGAGAAGCTGAAAGTGACTGAAATTTAATACAATAATTAGTAAATTACCCAGTTTGCAATTAATTGTCTGTCAGTTGACTTAACAGTTAATCAGCCAATCATTTCAGGTCTAATAAAAAACTATGTCTAACGTAGCAAATCCATTAAAACATTTCTGATAGCATAATACTGAGAAGTCTGCAACCACAGCAAATGTGTTCCAGTTAAAGGTATACTATGCAGGATTTTACTAAAATGCGATGTATTCACTCCAAGACTGGCCCCTGAAAGTCAGAGATTCGAATCATCAGTTAGAGACCCCCTGCCAGTCTGTGTTCAGTGTACTTCTGGGGAGGCTTTGGTCCCCAGATTCTGCTGCAGAGTGAGCGCTTTTCACTTTCACACTACTACAGGCAGCTGCAGACACAGAGGCAGCTGTCTTTCGCTGTTTACAGACAGTAACTTAGAATTCCTGCATAGTGTACCTTTATTGTTTCACTACATTTACCCTACAGATGGATATGATAATGATTTAGTAATTAGGAAACAGCTTTATTTAAGATTGTGGCGTGGTAGGTGCCTTCTTTATCGACTATGACACAACAAGAACTACTTAAAACTTAACCTGAGACTTTGATTGGATTAGATCTGTAGATAACGTCACCAGATCCAATGTGCCTGATTCAGGTCAATTTCTGTTTTAAGTCTGCCCTTTAAATTAAACAGGGTGCTTCATTGTTTCATTTTTGGTTATATAAGAACAGTTTACATTGGCCAAGTCAGGAAAAAAATCAGGTCAGGGTTTTAAGTCAGCCAAGGGCAAAGTAAAAGGTAATATTGGATTAATAACTGTGTTCGCTTACAGATCATTATTTTCATTCGTAATTGCTTGGCTGTGTAATTTTGAAGGAATAATGAGTGATTTTTGCCTCCAAAGATAAATGATTAAGTTCGAAAGTCACCAGTTCACAATGCTTTTGTGATGTTGCATGCTTTTCCTGTTGTCTTTCACGCCAAGCTGTCTGTCACTGCTGTTTGACTACAGCCACCTATTTATGTATTTACCTACCAAAATGAAGCTCCAATAGGAAGGAATACTGTGGAATAAGTTGAGGATAGTACGTTAAACATTGTTAGATATTCTATGTGACCTCAGTATTTTGTCCTGAAACTCAGGGGTTTTAATATTTCATCTGGTTGTAATTTTTTTTTTTTTACACATACTTAGCTCCAAAAACCAGCACAGCAGACATCTTTACAGAGCGCACTGAATCAGCTCTGAGGTTATCTGTCGTCAGTGTTGCTCTTAAACAACAAACACACATGAAACAAACGATCACTTAGCACTGATGTAAACGTTCTAGCTTATTGGATTGCAGTAATTGTATGATTGTGAAAACATATTGCTGTCCCTGATTATTTAATTTTTTGTAATATATGAAGCCACAGTTGTAATGTGACAGAAGTGCTTACGAAGCATTTCTTTTTTGAAAGAAAAAAAACTTGAAGTTTTCTTTTAAGCACATGCTACTGTACTAGTCAATATTTGTGCCTTATACTCCTGTTTGAATGTGGTGTGGTGTCCATGTGGTATAGATTGTAGTGAAGTGCTTTGCTTATACGCCCTTCAACCAAAGTAATGCGCAGAAACCTGGTCTTTAATCCCACAACACTATATGACCAGTTTATACGCCATATACTGTATATCAGCCATGGTAATTATTATGCAAAATAATATTTATTTATACTTCCCTGTGTGATAAAAATGTTATGTAAACTTGTTATCCTTATATACACAAATAGTAACACACACTTGGGGAAAATCAGTGGTTTTGATTTTATTGCCCAAATGAGAGGAATGATATTAGTTTCATCTTACTGCATTCAGTTTGTCTGGCCTAACAGACCACAAAGAAGAAAGGGTAACACTTTACTTGAAGGTGTCATAACTATGACATGACACGGTCATGAACCTGTCATGAACATTATGTACATGTCATAAACGTTTATGACTGCTGTCATTAAGTGTCATTCGGTTTTTGTAATGACAAGTTGACATTGTTTGGGTTGTCTTGAGTATGACAACTTGACATTAATCAAAGTGACATTACCAGAAGATGTCTTTGTCATGACAAGTTGACATTAAATTTGTTTGGGATGTCCTTATTATGACAGCTTGACATCAACTAGGATGACATTACCAGAGGACGTCTTTGCCATAACAAGTTGAAATGAACAAGAAATGCACTTCTTTTTGTGTTTATGACAAGTTGACATAATGATTATTATTGTTATGACAAAGACATCTTCTGGTAATGTCACTTTAATTAATGTCAAGTTGTCATAATCAAGACAACCCAAACAATGTCAACTTTCATTACAAAAACCGAATGAAACTTAATGACAGCAGTCATAAACGTTTATGACATGTTCATAAATGTTTATGACATGTTCATAATGTTTATGACAAGTTCATGACAGTATCATGTCATAGTTATGACAGTGTCACGTCACCCTTATGTAGATACCTTCAAGTAAAGTGTTAGCAAAGAAAGTGAATTTTTGTCATAGCACTAAGCACAAGCAGCAAACCACAAAGAATGGAAGCAGAGGGAAACTGTTAACCTAGCACCGTCAACTGGAGAAAAAGTGGAGATAAAAATGTAAATATTGAGCTTTGGTGCTGTGAATGTGAATATTGGGAGTGCCAGACAGGTTGTGAACACAGAACTCTAAAGTGAACAATACACAAGGATCTAGTAGTGACTAGCTTGCTAACTACAGAGATACTTTGTGTGCATAAGTTGGTTTTGAAGCATATTATGTCTTTTCGCTTTTGAAAATGCACTGTAGCATGTGCTGTAGCCACCACTAAGAACACAGGTCATGTTCTTATTTTGGGGGAGGGGTTGGTATTTGAAAGACCTGAAATGACTTAATGTTCTGTGAATACACTCAAATTACATTTAGTTGTGTTTTTAAATCTTATTCTCATGATGTTTTAGAGGTAAAGGAGCTGTATGCGACATTAAGAGCTTATCTTTGATTTTGAGTTTGAGCCATCTGCATGTGTGGGTCTTATCGTGGATGTGGCTGAGCTGGTGGTTAGCAGCTAACAGTGCATACAGCTCCCTTAATATCTCTGAATGTCTTTTTGTTTTTTTTGTTGTTGTTTTTTTTACATCAGGCGAGAGGCGGGGCACACCCTGGACAGGTCATCAGAGTATCACAGGGCTCACAAACATCTGCATTTCTAGAATCCTGGCTACAGTTTTGATGCTAGCAGTTACCCGCTTCCATTCTTTGTGCTAAGCTAGGCTAAACATGCCACCAAACAATCTTTGTCCTGAATGCCCAGATTTTAGATCGATATCAACCTTCTAATGTGAGCGTGGGTTTGATGGGAAACCCCACAGTGCTGGAGTGTCCCATTAAAATTGTACTTATGTTGAAATGTATATATTTTCAGTCTGCTTTGTGTTTTAAACAGAATGGGTGTGGTAACGGTGTGACACACCAGCCCTCCCATTCAGATGATACAAGTATTATTTCAGTGAGTCGAAAGCAGGCAGTTAACGATGAAAGCTTATTCTAGCTGGGTGACTGAAAGCCAAGAAGTGCATCGACACATATGCCTGTCCCGCCCAAATCCAGGCAGTCAGTTTGAATATATTTTGAGATAATTATTTCTCAAATGACTATAGCAACACAGTGAAAACACTGACAATGTATAGTGTGTACAGCAACTATCTGCAACAGCATTTATTTAATAACAAAGACTATTTGAACATTCTCAGATGGTCACTGTCTGACTGATAGAGCAGTTTGGTTCAACACCTCCCGATGTTTGTGTTGTTTTAGCTCCCTACCTTGAGTGACTGGAACGGCCCTGCTTTTCTCTAATGAATATGCATTCTCTTCTTCTCCTACTCTGGATGTGTGATCAACCTTTGTGCCATTGGTAGGATATGCAGTGATGCTCCCTGTGCTACAGTGTGAAAGCCACTGTTGTGTGAAAAAGATTGTGCCTCTGTCATGATGAAACTGGGTGCTTCACTTTCACCAGATTTTAAATAAACTGGAGGCTTATGACTGATGCAGCTCTGGGCTCTGTGTCTGTGTGGCTCCTTTTAATGCTCTCAGCTCCTCTGATCCTGGCAGGACATGGATATGATAGGAACCGGACAGTAACAACAGTGTGTACGTTGCTAGAATTGACTTGTTAGTATTCAGTTTTCCCTGTCTCTTTGGCTTCAGTGAACAGTGCATCATCGCTGGCAAACCAAATGAAAATTGTTTTATTGTATCGGGCTGAGGATTCATAGGTAAAGTTGTGTCAGTGTGATTGGGGGAAAAAAACAGTCTCCACTAGGGCTGCACGATATGAGGAAAATATGCGATAAAGAATATCAAGATCGTGATAGTACCTGCGATAAATTAACAGAATTAATGGGAAACTTTAGTCGTTTTGAGCCTGGACTCTACTTTCTAGGGCTGTACCCGACTCAGAAATATAAAGATTTGACGATATTTTTTGTTGTTTTAAAGTTTGAATAGGTTCAGCAAGACGCTTAGTGTGACAGCGTCATTTAAGTATTAGAGTAAACAAGCCAACTGCGTCAACGACAGGTCAGAAATGTGCAACATTTCTTGACAACATAGATGTCAAACAAAAGCCAGAAACTGTCGCATTAAGTTGCAGTGAGCTGTAAGTTCACCATTTAATAGCAGAAGAGAGAAGACGTTTTCTCAGAGCCTTTCTCTGTGCTGCTGCCTGCATGTTCACAGCTCCCTGTACAAGAGTAGCGTGAAAGTCAAGGGTGCTCACTCTGTAGCAAAATCTTGACCAAAATGAGGTACACTGCACAGCACACTGACTAGTAAAAAAAAAAAAAAAAAAAACCTTGACTGCTTGACTTGACTTGATTCTCAGTTGACTGAGGGGTCTCCGACTGATTATTCGAATCTCTGACTTTCAAGGGGTAGCCCTTTTTGTGTCTAAGGGCGCATTCACACCAAGATAGTCTGGCGGACTCGATTTGATTGGGAGGGGAATGCTGAAAAATTTCACACTGTCATTTGGTACGGTTCACTTTAACACTGCACTTTTTAAAGTGGACCAAACCGCCTGGACAACATCACGCAGTTACAACAGCTGCTCGTTTGGGGTATTGCCCGAAACTACCACTGACTAGGAAGAAAAAAAGCATGAGGAAGAAGAAAACCTGGCTCATCGATTGGCCAGGACCGAAAATGGAAATCCATCCCCTTCAGCCGGCTTGGTCACCACAAAAACAATGGAGCAACACCTAATTTATATCAATAGGCGCCTGCACCTCCTCCTCACTACTCTTGTTCCAACTTTTTCTTTTTTTACCTCTGCTTCTCCCGGTTCACTCTGTTGGCTTTGTTTGTTTTTTTCTACCCAAAATGCACTGCACTCTAGGTCACTTCCTCTCTTTGGTTCATTTCTTCTTTTTGGTTTGCTGGATAGTCAAGCATTTCCCACTGTAAGAGAACCGCACCAGGGTTCACTTGCAAGTGAACCGAGACCCCCAGTTTTCAAGTGGACCAGGGTTCGCTCGTTTGGTCCACACCAGAGTTGGAATGAGCGTTCACACCACTCCAAACGAACGGAACTATCTGTGGAAGCGGACCAGGGTTCGTTTAAAGCGGACCAAATAACGCCAGTGTGAGTTACTAAATGAAACTGCAATTTTATGAAATAGGCCTGGTATTTTGACACTGCCGCAGTGAAACATGCAGCAATGTAATCCCTTCAGCCAACTGTGCACTGTCAAGTTATGTCCACTTAAAGTGTTTCTTTTTGCCACTGACAGGCTAAGATTGCTATTATAAGTGTGTGACAGCATTACGAAAGGATCCTATGCAGAAATGAAATACTGTTCCTTATGTTTCACTATTCTGGCCTGTTTGTTATTGTGTGTAACCAGATCTCACTCAAAGAGAGGTCTCATTCTGAAATCTCACTTTTCCACATTGTTGAAATCAGCTAAATATTCAGCCATGACACTGAAAATCTTTTAAATAACACTAAGCTACACTTTCTGTACTCCAACAGTAAATTCTTCCCAGCACTCCCCTCTCAAGCCCTTGCTAACGTTTCCAATGTTGTTATCACCTCTTATGAGATTTCAGAACCAGACTTGGTCACTATAACCAACAGAGTGGTGAAAGGTAAGGAAAAATACTTAATTTGTCGGTATGATCCTTTCCATAATGTTGTAAGACACTTATAATAACAATCTGAGCCTGTCAGTGGCAAAAACATGCACCTCAAATAGACAGATTGATGGTGCACAATTGCTTGTAGGGATTACATTGCAGCCTGTTTTGACACTGCAGCTGCAGCGGTCTCTCTCAATACTGGGCCAATTTCAAAATTTTTGTCTCCATTAGTCACTTGACAGAAAGACATTAGAAAATATGGCCAAGGCATGGAGGGATTACTGAATGGGCCTACTGGGCATAAGCAACTCCAAAAATCCCTGGGTGCAATATCGCAGTCTTTGGTGATGTGTTGCCAATGACAATAAAAAAACCAACAAAAAAACGATATATCGAGCAGCCCCATCGTCTACTGAATCCACAACAGCTAGTGAAGCCATTAGTCAGGATGACTGACTGGATAGTAGTGGTGGAATGATCCTTTTTGCCTTAACCCTCTGCCATTTTACAGTCTATTAATACCACAGAGAGAAGTGACATTAGCTTGTCTTCTTAACGGCCTTTTAATGAATTGTTTATGCCTAGTTTAATGATGTATATTGTGGCCCTGTAATGTGCCCTAATGACGGAGAACGAGGCGGCCTCGGCTGAAGTATTAATTTGGACTGCCTCCCCAATGATTATTCCTCAGCCAACAACACCACTGCTGATGCCTCTGCTGCCGCTGTGCGTGTGAGGACGGATACAAACGTGATTCATGGAGGCTTTCCGCTCCGCGCTACGGCTTGATTTCTTGCTGTCACGCTCCTCTATGAGGCTGATATATCCAGGGGGGATCCACAGCAATTAGTTCAGCTTTTTATTTGTCTTTCAAGAGCTTACAGACGAAGCTTGATGAATCTGCACGGGGAATATATGGATGGAAATATTGTTCCTGAATAATAAATCCAGCATTAAAATGTAAGCATGGGAAGGGTTAAGGGGGCTGGCACCAGGTTGCCCTGTGCTTCCTTTCTTTCTTTTCCTCTCTCTCTACAAACCACATGAGTGACACCAGAACATACCTTGACAAATATGGCAGCGCCCCACCGGTGCAGTAATAGTCCTCTCTTCAGTGAGACACGTGTCTGCAGAGTGCTGTGGTGTGCCTCCTCGGAGCCGTCCTCAGGCTGGGACTCGACAGGCCTCAGACCTGCCTGAGGGAGGCCTCACTCTGATACCCATCATTATGTGGCTTGGTGTTCCTTCTCTGGTTTCTCGACTTAGACTCTAATAATGAAGACATCCCTGTCAGTCCTCGCGCTGCTGTGTCTAAAGCTTATTATTTATGTTTTGTTTTTGAGGATATTGTGAATGTCAGTGCAGAGTCCTTTAAATCCAAGTAAATACTATTATCCATAGGTAACTTTTTGAAGTAGCAGTGATGGGCGATGTTTCTTTAGCCAAGTCTAAATCCACGAGGATTTTTAGTTGTAAACTTTGTCGAACTGTGATACCCTGGTGTAATTACTGTAAATAAGTGACACTGGAGACTATTCATAACTCTGATCTGATGCTAGTGGTGCGGATATAGTGCTAGTGTTTCTCAGAATTAGGACTGCATGTCTCATAAAACTCAGCGAGTTGCAGCAAGTCTTTCTTTGTCTTATTGCTCAAAAGTTGTTGTCTTTTTTAAGGCAAAGAGTACATGTGTGTAGAAATGTGTTCTAGACTAAAGGTTTCTAATCTACCATGTGATCCCTCATTACAGGTCATGTTCTCAGTGTGGATGTGAGTAATGGTGAGTTCAACCAAAGTGTTGATTTTCCTTTTCAGTGTGTTTCATTGAAGGATTTTTAGGTAGCCTGACATCGCCAGACCAAATCGCAAATGCAGGTTAGTTTGGAACCTCAGTTCATTTTGGATTTCCAAGGGGCGTTATCAACGACAGTGGATCAAATGCATGTGGATGCAATTGGATAGACCTACAACCAATCAGAGCAACAAAACGTGTGACAAGGCGCTGAAGTACGGACAAATGTAAACAGACTACAGCATGCAGAGATGAGCTGTGATGGTGTGGCATCCATATGTTCGTGAGCGAGTGTCGCCGTTTTTGCCTTCTGAATTCTAAAATAGTTCAACGGAAAGTTTCACATCAGCTGCAGCCATCTTGGTTGTTTTCGAAAATGCCTCAACAGCACACCTTTACCTTTACAGACCCAGGTATATTCCCACCACAGTGTCCTGGCGCAAGGATGTATACGCCAAAACTGATGTCAACATGTACTTTGCTTAGAACGCGAAGGCTCCGCAAGTTGTCTGTCATTGACTCAAACACGTCCCATATTAGAGGGATTGAGGTTGACTGAAAATCTGTCCTAACGGGGTACATCAGCCAGAGCTAAGAAAGCCTGAGCTCGCAGATTCGTCAGATTCCTGGGCTACTTTTTAGGGTTTCGGGAGATGAAAGTATCCGGTATTACACTTATGTAAAATGCTTTTCTATTTTCTTCCTTAAACCTTCTTCTGGCTCCACAGCTTTATGTTGGGACTCCTTAAGGGGTCTTAACCTTCAGGTTGGAAAACACTGGAATAGAAAAACAACATCCTTTCCATGTTGTGTGCAAGAAAGCAATCCAGTGGATTCCCCACAAAAAGGCACTTTGGAGACGAGTCTGTGCATCTGAATTATTGAAGAGTGTTGTCTGGATACAGTGACCTTAATGACATCTTTGTTTCCTTGGAATAGAACAAGAAATGAGTAAAAGTCTGCATGAGACTGAGAGCATTTTTTAGATTGTAACCTAAAAGTTAGAGTCTTAAAAGATTCCCCCAGTTTAAGTGCATCTTTAAAATAATATGTGCATTGAAACTAATGAAAAACAAGAAAATAAATACTGTATACTCTGTAACAGAACTGTATGTTATCTACTGTATTCTGCTTTGTGTTTGTATATCTATGTTTTCTGTTTTACCGGTAATGACATGATAAATGTTTCATGTTTTTATAATTCTCTAATATGGATGATATGCAGTGAATGTTTATATATGAACCTTACATTTTCAAGTAAAAAACAAACAAACATAAGTGTGTCTAATTCTGACCATGGGATCAGTATGGATGACAATAATCCAACCATGTCTCACAGTTGTCATCAGCAGTTGGGCCTGGCTCAGACTGAATCAATTCCACTCACCAATGAAGGCCATGAGATGCAGTTGAAAGCTCCAAAAAGCTAGTAAGTGGACCTTAATTGGGATAATTTATTCACGTGAGAAATTTATGGTAGATTCTGTTAGATAAGGATCATTTTTGTAGCACTGCCTTGTGTGTTACATGTGCATTTTGACCTGAAGTAGCACCCTACCAGGACAACTTTTAATTCTGTACCTTTTCATAATCTTTGTTAATTGTAAACTCTAATGAGTGCTGTCCATCTGAAGCTTCCTGTTCCCTCTGCAGCCTTAAACAGAGCCGTTTAGAGGCTCATGGTCGTTGTCAAAGAGGATCTGGCACAGGAGCCATGTGAGATGGCCTCGCTGAGAGACGAGCATGTTTCACAAACAGGCCGAGCAATTATAGCCTGAATAATTACGCGCTGAAGGGGAGACACGATTCGCCCCACTGATCAGCAAAGTTCATGTGAAGTTATAATTAAACAATAACTCGTTTACAAATGAACGCACACACGCATTTGTGTACTTAAGTGTGCAAAGTGTAATTAGCTGCGATGCATCTGAGTGAGATTGAAGAACAACAATGTCAAATGGTGGAATTATGTTCTGCTCGTGAGCTTGTATCACTGTTATCTGTGTGCTGGGGGAGGAGGAGGATTGTGTGTGCGTGTGTGTGTGTGTGTTGGGGGGGGGGCAAAGAGAAAAAGACAGATTGAACAAGTGATTGATACAGAAGGCTGATTCATCCTCACACCATTCAGAGATGGACATGATGTCTGACAGGGGAACTTTATACAAAGACATTAGATGAAGATCTGTGAGGAGTAAATAAAGTTAGCCACAGAAACATTCATTTTCTAAATGAATACAATTCAAAAACTAAAATTACCCCAGGAAATCATATTGAAACATTACATTGTTACACACAATGCTAAATTACATTATGTGATCTGAGTAAGATTATGTTTTAATGTTGTCTCTTCAGACGACAGACAGAGAAATATCTGCCTGTTGTTCAATGACACTTTAATTGCTCTCCCTCTTTTTAAATGACGGCTGAATGTGCTGAGTCAGTGTTAAAGCATGTCTTGACAACAGAAAGAGTAGGGGAGAGTGGGGTCAGGTGGGACACAAGATACACGTCCTTTACTTACAGACTACTTGAACAGTGATGAAATTAATTTGAACCCTGAACACATACATATATCTGCAAATAATTTTCAAGTTTTTCAGAGCCCAACCAAAATGTGAAATGTGCATTTTTCCCCAAAATTCTGCCTTCTCAGGCTGGTTGGGACAGTGGGCAGGGTCGGCTTGGACACTAAGAATGAAATAGAAAAAACTGCAGTCTAAATTTGAACACCTTATATTTACAGTGTCACTTGTTCACACATTTCTTTAAGAAAATGAGAACATTTTTAAATTATTATATTTTCAGAAATTACTGAGATATAGAACTTGGCTGTCTTTTTGAGTCGCTACCAATCAGCTTAGTGTAGTTTCTGTAGCCCAGAGGTTTATGTAGACTATTTGGTTTCATTTTGCAAAAACAATTTGATAGTTTTATAAAAGTTACATACCGGTAATTGAACTCTGCACATTCAAAATATGCTCAGGGGTTGAAATGTAGGCCTCTATATGATGTTCATGCTTACCTACAGTATAAACAATACTGTTCCAGTCGACCCCACTCTCCCCTACTGTATGTCCCACTTCACTACCTATAATAAATGAAAATAATGCTGTTGATTAACAGCTTTAAAAACAGGTTTACTTACAGTGGAGGCCGTTTTAAAGCAGGCTGGATGGGGAGATGAGTGGGAGAGCATACAGTAATCCTGATAACCTGATAAAAATTTGAGTAAAAGACACTTCAAACAGATTGAGCTGATACCCTGCGTGATGCTGCCAGGCTTGCCTCAACAGGCTCTACAGGCTGAGATGTCCTTTCACATTCAGCGTTTGATTTTCTCAGGAGCAATTTGCAACAATAAGCGCAAATCTGCAAGGCTGATGTGGAGTTTGGTAAAAAAAGGTCTGTAAAAGCAGCGTCTGGGTTATTGTGATTGTCTTGCTCCAGCTGCATTTTTTACTGTTGAGTCTAGGGCTGCAACCATAATGATTGCTTTTGCTGTGAATTGTTTCGTCTATTTAAATGTCAGGTGTTAATAGTAACATTAATGATGGCTCTGTTTTATTCAAGTGTCCCAGTAAACCACAACAGCGTGACAGTGAGCCAGAATGCACATTATCAAGACCCTGAAAATGAAGCAGATATATGGAATTCAGCCATCATTCATTTTATTATTTAGATCTGTGTTTGTCCTACTGTGACATGTCAGATGTCCTCTGTGGAAAAGGCCTACTGCTTGTTTGTCCCATCAATGGTCCAACACCTTAATGTATTAATTTTAAAGTAATGTCAAAGTGACAAAAATCCTCAAGTGGAAGTGTTTTTGTTTGTTAGATAACTTAACACTGTTATGGTATTCTCTACCATTTGGTAGAACACATTTCGACTTGTGATAAATGGCACTCTACAAAACAAACATCTCCAGAGTGAACAGCAGCTTTCAGAGTCTTTACAGTGGCTTCCTTCCTGGAAATTAGCTGCAGAAAAATCAAAATGGTCCTGTCCTGTTTATTTTCATTTTACATGATTTACTGAGCAGAATGATGTTAACAAATAATCCTCCAAGACATCTGATAACTTGTAAAAACTTGCTCCACCAGTAAGTTAATGTTTCTCACAAAGACTGCCACTGAATACAGAGTTTTCCAGTCACCAGCTGTTGTCACTTTGATAAATCTAATGTTATTTCATTGTACATCTATTGAAATATAATATAGATTATATCAGTGTGACTTTTCTGACATTTCCCAGATGTTTCTTTTGAAAATAAAGCCATGTGTAGGTAAATCCAGGGTTATATGAATCAACAGAGTCAAGTTTAAGCACAATAGGAGCCGCAGATTGCAAACCACTTTACTCTGATCAGCGGGGACGGTGCTGCTCGAAAACACAGAGATGGTTTGAAGAATATCACCAGAAGAGAATCCATCACCCAAAAATCGGACAGATGAGCAGCTCCGATCTCTTCTATAAACTGTACTGACTTGTTTTTTTTTATCCATATTAGTTTTTTTATTTAAATGTCTCATGTTGATGTTATATGTAAAATGTTTAATTGCTTGAGTTTTACACTTTGTCCTCATCCATAAAAAGAGATGTGCTACTAAAAACTGTCTTTTAATTCGCTTAAATTGAACCAGATTGTTGAAAGTGTGTGCAATACAAAAATATATAGAGTACTGCAGTATATGTATAGGCTATATTTCATTGAGTGGGACCATACAAGGACAAAACAATTCATCTGTTATCAAAATTACTGATACCTTTCTGTTTATCAAATAATGGATTGAGTGATTATCCCAGCACCAGCTGAGACAATAATAACAGAGAAATCAATATGAAAATATAATTATTTTCCCCATAAAAGAGCCCTATCATAAGTCCTGCAGGGACTGACAGTGGTGTGTGTGTGTGTGTGTGTGTGTGCTGTACTAAATATGAGCAAGTATGATTTAGCTCTACAGATCTACAGAGACCTATCATGTCTATTGACCTTATTGCATGCTATTTTAATATGCTTTTAATTACTTTGATCCCGACTAATCTTGTTGAGAAGGTCTCTACTATCTCTCTCATATTTGTTATGTAATGACAAAATGTTTCCACATCTATGTCAGACAGCAAACTTCCCCATTATATTACATATTTCTGCCAAAAGTTTATGATTTCGCACAGATTTGAATATTTTATTGATTTTGGACCCGACCCTCACAGACAATAAAATGACATAACAGCTTGGACTCACCCTCGGCTCATGCTGCTGTCGCTAGATGGCGCTAGAGCACCGACTATTCCCCCTCTCTGTTCCTCCACAGCACAGCTTCACAACACTGGAGCGTGTGTGTGTATGTGTGTGTGTATTTTTCTTCCCTGGGAGCCTAATGGGAAATTTCAAGTCACCTAAATAAAAAGGAAGGTGTAATTAACGCGACGCGCTATTAATTGCATCTGCTAGAGAGCGGATGAAGGGCACGAGGGCGCACTTTTTTTGATTACTGGGCTCCACAAAAGTCTACTTCAGAGATCAGAGAGGGGGCTTTATTTCCGGGTGTCGTTTCGTGCCAGGCATCCAAATGGCAGGTCAAACGGCGAGCGATGATGATGCAGAGAGGGACATCTTTTATTTCCCTGCGTCAACAACAAAACAGCATGTGGAAAATGATACTGATGCACTGTTTGTAATGTGTAACACCTACTGGATCTCTGAGGGATAATATCCACTGTGCCTATTAGCCCATATAGAAGTAAATTAACCATAGTGCCGTTGATTAAAAATACATTCTAGTCTATGAGAAATCACAGAGTCTGGTGCTGGGAATTATGGGAATATTACGGGACATTTTTCACAAGGAGGAGACGCTATTTTTATGCCAGTATTCTTATCAAAAATAAAAATAAAAAACGACATCAAAGAGCGACACTACTTTTTTTGTATGATCAGCTTAATTGGTCAACGCCATCAATAATCAATCAGCAATAGATTCCCAATCGATTTGCTTAGTAATGCTGAGGTAAATCTCTCACTCATCCACACAGGCTCATCCTCTCTAGCATCAGCACTGGCAGCTTGTGGGGTGAAACGGAGACGAATCCGATTGTAATTAATATTATGATGATAAACCACAGAGGGCAACACGTGTGACATTATTTCTGTAGTTAAGCAGGAAGAGGCAGGGAAATAACAACTTTGTATTCTGGCTGTCAGCTCCAAAATAAAATGAGCTGGGATAGATTTTTAGAGAGATGCTCATACAAATATCACACCACAGCATCCTGTGGGAATATTATAGAGGAATTACATATCATAGTGAATAAGAAAATACCATCAGGGTCACCACTGTCAATATCGCTGTCACTAGAAGTCCCTGCGGAAATGTTAGGGTGGTTTTTTTTTCTTATAAGAGCATTTTTTAAATCAACTGATGCAGAATTTCCTGTTTTAGATGCAGAAGTGTTATTTTAAAACTATTAAAATCTCACAAGGTGTGATGCGTTTACTGTCCGGGTTGTTTTGTCAGTCCAAGTGATGTAAGATTTAAAGCACAAAATGGCCAAATTAATGCAAGTTTTTGTCTTATGTTTTTTCTTTTTTGCCTTGGACAAAGCTACAGAAAAAAGCATCTGTAACCCAGGGCAGAGAAATGATATTAATATTAATCTTTGTTTATATCTGTATTATTCTTTTTTAGTCCGCAATACTGAGTGTGCAACAGAGAAAGTGACACATCTAGTTTCAAATAAAATAGCAGTGAAATCAAAATATTACCATCTCGGACCTCTTTCAATCTTTTAAGGACCACTATTGGTCCTCGGACCTCACTTTGGGAACCCCTAATTTAACCCTAGATGGAAGCTGTGGTTTCCCCAGCCAAAGCCAGTCCATTTAAAAGCAGCCTGGGGCAGAAACAACACATCATCGGCTCACAATCTTCCATTCATCAGCCCTGATTTTCTCTCAGCCATTAATTCCACCCAAACGAATGAGCTCAAAGCAAGAAGCATATTTTTTTAACACCACAGATGTCAAGCAGACAGTCAAGTCACTGCAGCAGCTGAAGTCAAAGGGAAAAAAATAATACATTTAGCCTCGACGTTGGAAAAAAGCTGTTTAATATCAACCCCATTATTTAAAAATGTGCAAGTCCGTTGTTCATGTGTCAAGTGATGAAACACCAACAGGCGTTTATCACCTCTGCTTTATCTACCCCAAGTTCATCCAGTGAATATGACATAGCCTATATCCCCCCCAAAAAAATAATAACCAAACGACTGGTTTAACAAGCAATTAAACAAAAACAACAAGAAAACAGCGTCGGATTGCTACAGGTCTACATCCCACAACTTGGATTTTTCCAGTGAATTATGAGTTGGATCGATTCATTAAAGCTACTGAGGAAGGATTTCAATGCCATGGTCGGTTCTGCTTGTTGTTTTCTGCAGGAGAAACATAAATCAGGAGAGGGGGGGGGGGGGGGAGGAAAAGCTGTTTCCACATGAGAGGAGAAAAAAACACAAGTCCCTGGATATCTGTTTTTGCATAAAACGAAAAGCAAGCTACTGTACGGAGAAAAGATGTATATACATTTAGCTGTGACGGTTTAAGCTGTGGCAATCCCGCTGAACAAAAAAAAAAAAAAAAAAAAATCAAAATCAAAAATATGTCTCTCTTGTTCCCTACAAGACAAAAGCCTTCTCGGTGTCATTTCATATAGTATATCTCGCACTTTGTGTCATCTATAAAAGCCATTGTATAATAAATTACAATCTCATTAACAATACTAAAAAATAAAATAAAATGTCTACGAGCAATTTCCCCCATTGTAATAAAGCAACATAGACGAAGATGAACAAAATGGCTGAAATGAAATGCATGGCAACGACCTCACAAACAAATTAAAATAACAGCATAATAGTAATAATAATAATAATAATAATAATAATAATAATAATAATAATAACAATTAAAATAATTATAATAATAATTTTGATCATATGCTGCAGTTTTTGGAATGTCACTAAATTGTTTTCTGGGAGGAAATCTAAAGGCCTTATTATTGTTTTTCATTTCAAACACACTGATCATGTTATTGTTATCCCCGTTTTTATCCTCTGTCGTCTGATTCATTGTGGACAATAATATTCTCTACAATAGTGTTATCGATTAATTTGAATTCAGTCTTAAAAGCACTATATTTTGATTGGAAACACAATCTAATGTAATTTCAGAGCGGGCATCAAATGGCAAAACAGAACTCCTTGGACAATTTAAACAAATTAAATTGATTTCACATTAAAAAAAATATATTTAGACTGAAAACACAATGCGCCACAAAAAAATTATTAAACCGTAAACGAGCATAATTTCGGCAACAAAATTAACGTTAAATACACAAATACAAGGCAGTAGGTAGGCTATGAATGAGACTGGATTTAAACAAAAAAAACCCTCAACCTGTTTGTTCTTGAAAACATCAATCCAAAAAAAGTGCCCCAGTGAAGAAAGAAAAAAAAAGGGATGAAGCCATGACTTTTAAAGTTATACAATATTTACAAAAGTGGATCCAAATGTTCTGTGAGAGTTGGTGACATATATTTTTTTCTGTAGATATCTATATATCTGTAGCCCATCCTGTATGTTGTGGAAAAGTGCCAGATAATCCAATCAATCGCCACGGAGCCCTTCCTGAAGCTGGGAGACTCTCTGAGGGGGGAGAAATATCATTTAACGCTTGTTTTGTGAAAAATATAATGGACTTTGTGTTTGTACTGCTGTTTGACTTATGATAGAGGTCATACACTTTGTAATCACTGCACTCGGGCTAATTATTGGAGAGTTTAGCCAGTGAGCTGCACACATATAGTAATAATAATAATAATAATAATAATAATAATAACAATCTGTGTTCATAACTAAATCCTGACCTCAGTCCTCACAGAATAAATAAGAGCTGGATGGCCTGCAGTTTCCCAGCAGTGTTTTGAATGAAAGCGGCTCTGAGCTGCCTGGCTGACAGATGGGACTCAGGCGATGCTCACCCTCAGCTGGACTCCACTGGACTGGGGCTGCAGCCTTTACTGGCCTCCAGTTTACTCCATTAACGCAGCTCCCCTGACCCCCCCTCTGCACCACCCTCCCACCCACCCACCCATCACTGCTGGACGCACAATTTAGGGCTACAAAACTAAACGCCTTTGTATTTGCTTTCCCTTTTTACGCACAGGAAAAAATGTGTTCTGTGATTTGATAGGTATAAAAGTGGCGAATGGAAACCATTCAGCTATGCTTTTCGTCTAAAACCAGGTATCCCTCCTCCCCTCCCTCTTTTTTTTTCGTCAAGTATAATTTCAATACACAATAGGGGCTACACCTTGAAACTGCGTCGACTGGAGTCACAGTGCTGGGCATGTATCCTCGGAGAACACAACACAGGCTTATGTTCCTTTAGCTCTGGCAGAGGAAAAAAATGTCCTGTCCTCCCCTCACTCATTTTCCATTTCTCAGATATTCACTGCAGATATTGTGTAAGTACTCACTGCAATCTATTATACATAAAACACCCACTATAGCGTCTCATAGTTCAGTGATTTATATATAACCTTGGGGATAAATAAAAAGGATAAACATGTCCTGGAGGAGCGGTCCAGAAGAGTTCATTGGACCGGGGTCTGGACCCCGTGGTGCGGCGGCGTGTCCCCGTACACATCCTCGCTCCCCGGCAGAGCTCCTCCGGGAGGGGTCATGCGTTTCTCCTTCTGTCTCCTGTTACAAAACCAAACCCTCACCACTTCTTTCTCCAGGTGCAGACTGTCCGCCAGGCCGATTATTTCCGACGCTGCCGGTTTAGGGCACTTCAAAAAATGGCTTTCCAAAGCTCCCTTTACGCTTACCTCGATTGAAGTCCGTTTTTTCCTTTTCCTCCCCTGCGCCGCGATTTTGTCCAGGCTGGTCGGGCTGCCCGAGGTGGAGTCCGCCTCCTCCAACCACTTGTTCAACAGAGGCTTCAGCTTGCACATGTTTTTGAAGCTGAGCTGCAGGGCCTCAAACCTGCATATGGTGGTTTGGGAAAACACATTTCCGTACAGGGTCCCCAGGGCGAGTCCCACGTCCGCCTGCGTGAAGCCCAGCTTGATCCTCCGCTGTTTGAACTGCTTGGCGAACTGCTCCAGGTCGTCCGAGGTCGGCGTATCCTCGTCCGAGTGGTCGTGGTGGCTCTGCGGCCGGTGCTGGTGCTGATGCTGGGACGGGGGGTGGCCGTGTTCGCTGAGGTGCGGGCTGTGGTGGTCGTCATGACTGTCTCTTAGGTTGTGGTGGTGCATCCCCTGCCCGCTGCCCGGGATCAGCCCGTTGACGCTGAAGCCCGGCTGGGAGTAAATAAGGCTTTGGCCGTTCGTCGTGGCCATGCTCGGTATGTGCGCCGCGGTGGTGGTTCTCCACGCCCGGCCGTCGTGGTGGTTCCCGTGCGTCTGGTGCACCAGGTGGGGCGGCCGTGACTGGTGCTGCAGGTTGCTGCTGGAGTTGTGCATCTCGTCCCGGGCGCCCTGCACCGCGGGTTTGATGTCCTGCTCCGCGCCGAGCGGGCTGGAGGACCACGGGGCTCCCTCTCCGTGGGACAGCGCAGTGATCCACTGGTGTGCGTGGCTGAGCGTATGGCTGTTGCTCTGCAGCGGGTAGTCGCTCTGCAACAGGCTCTGCGCGTCCCGGTACGCCGTGGCTTGCTGCATGCTGCCGGGCTCCGAGTGCACGATGGATGCGCTGGAGGTGAGGATGTTGTAGTGGTTAGACGCTGCGGTCGCCATGACTCTCGGAGCCGGACTGGTCGCTCTTATTAAAGGAACCTCGCATTTGACAGATCCTCTCCTGCCCACAGGCGGCTCTCAGGCGCTCTGCCAAGTGGACGCCGAGGCGCACCTGGACTCCGCCACGCCCCCGCTGCTCATTGGGCGTCAAAGGATGATGGACGTGGTTACCAAGGGCAACGACGCAGCGATTGGCTGCGGGGAAGTCTCAACAAACACTACTCTCTTTGTTGGAGAGGTGCGAGTTGAGGCTCCCGTGGAAGCGGAGAGCCGGAGTGCAGCATGGGGAGACGGAGCACCGGGATCAGCAGTGCAACTGTAAGATACAGTTGATTTACTTTGATAATCATGTTGTGTGAAGACTCAGGCTGAGGGTAGCCTAGATCCAGAGACCAGCTTCCCCTTAATGGGAAGATTAAATAAGCTTGTGTGTAGGATATATAACTGTTTACTGAGGTAGACTTTAAATTTTGCTGTTAATTGTTGACTGTAATTCTGCGCACATTTATGATACTAAATGTTATGGAAACGAGTGTGTAAAATCCTATTTTGATTAGGCGATGTAAACCTTTTTATTGCAGCAAAGGCTGATAGATTTCAAATGACAGGCATATATATAATCTGCATATTCATAGACGAGGCCTATAATAACAGAAAAATGCAGTTTAATGTTTTTATGAGTGCTGCAGTGTTGCAAGATTACTGCTAAGACGCTGTAGGTGTATGCATATTAATATGTTACTTATGCAGCGTTATATGTGTGTGTGTGTGTGTGTGTGTGTGTGTATGAGAGAATATACTGAGTATTGATCATCTTTACATACTCCATCACTCAACCATTAGTTTGAAATTAAAATAGCATAATTTAGACATTGAAGTTTGAAGCTCATGCACTTGTGGAACAAAGTAAATAGTCTGAAATCTAATTTATTCAAACCGGTTTTAAGACAACAGGCAGATAAAGCACATAGTGTCCTGTGAAGTTCACTTTGTTATTGAGATGTGAGGTGGTGTGTTGCAGGAGAAATACATCAATAATACAACTAGTGTGCTTTCTAAATCGAGATATCTTACAAAGGAAAAAAGCTCAGGCACTTTTCAAGCAAATCAATTTTATTAGGTAAAAATCTTTCTTGTAATAAAACGTGAATAAATTGGATCAAACTGTGAGTAAACTGGACAGTGCTGGACCTCATATGTTGACTTATAGTCTTCTCTTATCTGTCCTCGCAGCATCCAAGTAAGTTTTATAACAGTTTAAATTGACATGTTTCATTTAAAAAACAATGACCATTGGAGTCCATTATGTTCCTGCAACCTATTTTAACCACTATTAATGACAGTATCCTGTAATTTTACCAGCATTCATCAGTGTTTATAAAAGTGTAAGTTAGTACATTTCTCTCAGTGAAGTCTTGTAAATGTAGACATCTTTCATATGTCCTGACTGAAAAACTTTTAACAGCCCATAAAGTAAACAAATCCACTTTTGTATTCTGCCAGGCTGTAAAGTGAATTAACAAGCCTGCACAGGGAGGAGTGGCCTACACACAGGCTGGATTTGAGGTTCTATATATAGCTTGAATGACTTAAAAGATTTTTTTTTTTTAAAGATTGAAAAACACCATTTATATGGTTCCCAAAATGCTCCTTTAACACATGTAGTTTGAAGCATTTCATGTGCTCCTAAATGGTTGTTTACAGCACTGTAAAGGGTCTTAGTGGGTGGTTCAGCAGTATTGAAAACCCTTTAGGATTCTTTACATCCAAAAGAGATTCTGAAATTATTTTCTGGTCCTATATACAACTATTTTAGAGTTAATAGTGTGTGAAAAGCTTCTCTGGCTGCTCATCATCCAGCAAAAGTGAGAAAAGACACAAGTGAAGAGGAGGATTAAGTCCAGACTCAGGCCTCCAGTCCAGGGCAGGGAGGGCAGGTTTCCATCCCGTCCCAGCTGTCGTCCCCCCAGTGTCAGCTTCAGGGACCAGGACTTTGTCCAGAGAGGGGACATTCCTGGCCGACCGCTGCTGGTTGCCATAGGGAGAGGTAAATGAAACAACAGCAGTCGCGTCGCTGCTGCCCCCCCTCCCTGTTCCTGGACTATCTAAAGGCCTCTATTTAGAGAGGCTCTCTGCTGCGGGGACAAAGCCTTCGCAGGGATAAAGGAGGGAGGGGTAAAGAGCACAGGGCCTTGAGAGGGAGAAAGGACTAGAAGAAGTGAAAAAGATGAGAGATTATGTCTGTCCTCAAAGCTGCTCCTCACACTGCAGTGAGATAAAGCAAACTGTGTGAAAAAAAGAAATTACAAACAGAACTTCAAAAATGTTGTTTGGCAGAAGTATGTTTCAACTTGCTAACTTCTGAAGCAGCTCCTTAATTTTGAACAGCAGAAAACATTAATAACTCCTACTGTACAGATGCAATTAAAAAGCACTTTTGGTCGGTCTATGGCCTATAACAATTCAATCCACCAGAAATTAAGTAATACATACTGGCCACAAATTAAACCTATAAATCAATGGAGACAGTTCTTCAATATCCACAATTTATAACTTCTAAACTATGCAAATGACTGAAACTGTAATTAAACATTTTATTTAATAACTTGGACCGAGCAGTAAAATTAAAAGGCAATAAAAAAGCAATTATCAAAGAAATATTTTCAGCAAAAAAAAAAAAAAAAAATTCAAACTGTGCAGTAAAAACAGAAAAGTCCACACGGTGAATATGCACTCTCACAAATCATTCTTAGCAATGTTAATTTATTCGAAAAGTTCACACAAAGACACATGTCATGTGTGTAGACTGAGGTCTGAGAACAATACAGGGACATGCAACAAAGGGCAAGTGCTAATTATAAAATGTTCTCTGTTCCCTGCTTTATATGACCTGAATTGGTGTACACTGATTTAAGTTGTTCTTCAGCTTTTCCTTTGTCTTGATGCTGCTTTAGTGGCCAAAATACACATTGTTAATCTCTGATGTTACAAAGATGAATGAAATATAAAATGTGATAATGATGAAATAAATTTAGGGACACAAAGTTGTATATCTGATGCATAGTTTGTTATATTCATCCTTTAAAGACACAATGTGCAATCAAAATGTAGTAATATTTCAAATACAATTAGAAATTGTTATGACTTGTAATTATTAGAAAAATCACTTTTGCAAGGATAAACAGTAATTAGCAGTCTGTGATGTTTTTTGATCTTGTTGGTCTGTTTACATTAATAATATCTGTAAACAGTGATATAACGCAGGCCTATGATGATCAGTCGAACACAAAATGCTCCATGTATAACTCGAGCTCTTCAATTAAGTATTACTGATTGGGCCTTTAATGGGTCTCATTTCATAGGCTAATAATCCTTTATGGATGTGAATCCAGCTGCACTGATAGCACATGAAGCTGCCAGGATTTAAGTCATACGAGGAAAAGTTTCCAGGCACGGCTCAGTAATTCATTCTGGTAATATTGAACATTATTGTGGCGTAACATTGAAATCGGCCAAATCAAAAGAACATTGTGGTAATTAGGCTGTAATTCAAGGAATTACCACATCGCCACACAGGCTTAAATAGTCGTGTTGGGAGAAACGCAAAGCACATTATTTTAATGGTGTAATATGCAAACTATGGCTCGTTTCAATTACATGGCTTAACAATGCATAAATGATGCGAGCCTTGTTATTTGGACTGCAGGGTCCTCAGTTATTCAATCACTCAGAGGGGCCAATGTTAGGGGCCATGCTACCTCCTCTCATACAGTAAAAACACAGCGCAGAGCAGCGAGGGCCGCTGCCAAACTACGTTTAAGGGAATAAAAATGAACAGCAGAGAATGTAAGCGTTAAATTAACAGTAGGATAATTATATGACCCATGTGCTGTAAAGATTCAATTTCTAACGCTCTAATTAGGCGACTGTCTCCCCATACATCAGCTCACATCCCTCTGCCAATTTCTCACCAGAAAGCGTCCTGTGAGCGGAAATAATTAGATTTTATTAAGACACGGCTCGTGTAATAAAGAAAATCAAAGGAGGGGCTGGTTAAATATGATATGTTTTTAAAATCATTGGTTGTTCCACACACACAGTCCACTGAGCCCCATTTAAAGACAAGGACAGTTGAGTCCAAACTGGAGGGAAAGAGGCTGGGATCCATCTGTGTGACTATATTAACCTATTTAATAAACTGGCCACTGTCTACAGGAGGAGGAATATACAGTAACTTGTGGTCTCAACTCCTTCTTACGGAGATATAGCACATGTGTGATAACTTTACAACAATGCTATACAACATTACTGTAGGTAAGGCTGCAACTAATCATTTTTGTCATATAACCAGTGAAATTTGCCAGTCACAATTTCCTAGAACCCAAGATGACATATTTAAAGTCCCCCTCCAGTTAAAAATTTGTTTTGCTTATTGTTACTTGACTGTGATGTTGGAGCTTGACTGTGCCGAGTGTGACACTAGCAAGCTGTTTTAAAGTTCATCTGCTGTAGAGACGTTTCTCTGAACTCATCTTCAGTGTAACACCTGAGTGTACCAGCAGGATTTTGTGACATCACAACTAGTCTGGAGCCAATCATGTTCCAAATTTACAAGTGCGATGTGGAAACTGGAGCCTCCAATGTACATACACTGAGAACGGACTTTTCAGTAGATAGGAGACATCTTGTGTCTAATAGTTAAAGTGTGTAAATAAAGCGCATTTACATATTCATAGATACTTTTCCAATGATGAAGGAGTAGACGTAATTTTATTAAGTATTTCAATTTTTGTGTTTGTTTTTGTGTGTTTGTAAAAACCATATGGGACACAAATTATTATTCCGAGCAATATTTTTGTGTTTAAAACATGTCTGGAGGGGATCTTTAAACTGCTTGTTTTGTCAAACCAACAGTCCAAAACCCAAAAATATTCAGTTTATTATCATAGAAGTTGAAAAAAAAACCCAGCAAATTTTTACACATTTGGGAGGCTTGTTTTTTTTTTTTTACCTAAAAAGACTTGCATATAAATTACCTGTCAATCAACTAATTGTTTCACCTCTAACTATGTATGTGCTCCTATTGAATACTGTTATGATATCAGGACTATTACAATTGGAGATATAATCCAATGAGGTACAGTAAGATGTTTACCAATTTAGCATTTAGTGCCACAAAGACATAAAATAGTCCCTGTTGGAGCATTATTGGTTTATTACAGTCTTGTCTTAAGGGAACAATCATCACTAATTGAGTATTTCTTTGCTTGGCTTCTACCACCTGCCACAACTTTGACTTGTTTGGCTCATACCAGACCAGATACAAAATCAGAACCAATTTTCTTTAATAAACACGATTGTATTTTCGAAATTAAAGATATCCTGGGTTATAACAAAGTAACTTGCATCGTGGAGTATACAGTAAAAGACTAAACATTCAATACTTTTTAATCAAGTGCAGATCAATTGCCGCAAAGTAATAACAGAGATGTCATGTTGTCGAGGTTTTATTTCAGATTAGCTGTTCAGATATCAATAATTCTCGTCAAGGCTCGTTTCAAGTCTTACATAACGGGAGCCGACCCACGCCTTTCATCCTTACTGTAATTGTTGTGTGCATCAAAGAGAGGGAGATTGACAGGCTGTATGGGAGGATTAATACAGTGGGTGAGTGACTACACACTGGGTCGGGAGGGAGGAACAAGAGAGAGGAGAGGAGAGAGAGTAAGATACGGGGTGAGAAGGAGGAGAATGAGAGAAAAGTAGAAGAGGACAAAAAGTGGGGAGAGAGTTAACGAGAGGGAGAGCATTAATTGTGTGCATTGTGCCGGGGCTCTTTTGCTGAGTGTGGCTGTCGAGGTGCGGGCGCTAACCCCTCCAGCAGCCCGCCGTGATCTGAGCCAGCTCTCAGACTGCTGTATTCCAATGCAATTAGGCCACTCAAAGGCCTGCTTAAAGCTGCACCCACACACACACACACATAGACTCGCACACACTCAGATAGCAACAGCCCCTGTGGGTCCCCTCCATTGTAGCGGGGAGGTGTATTCTGCCCCTCTTTGAGGCCCTGGATGAAGAGACCACCCTGGGGAGCAGAAAAAAGGGAGGATTACCTCTCTTTCTGTCCCCTTCCCTCTGTCTTTCTCTCTTTCTGTCTCTTTATCTTTCTCTCTCTTTTGGTTTAGGAGTTCACCTCTAAATCAGCTCATGCAGGCACAGAGCTGAGCTTTGGTTAGCTCCTCCAAAGAGACACAACTTGGGGAGTTTTTGCAGGAGGAAACAGAGGAAGAAGAGCAATGAGCCATTTCTGTGATGGATGTCATTGTGGGACTGCTTTAGCAATATCACTTTCCTCTTCCTCTTTCATTATTCATACAGTCATATATTCCAACAAGTGGCGTGGGGCGTGTAGCTCACTAGCTCGTCCCCGTTGGCATCGGCGCCGCAGCCTCAGTCAGTCAGTCCCCTCTGTGTGCTGTATTAAGAGAAAGCTCTTCACGATAGCAGAGTTCTCTTGGCTGGGTTTCAGCGTGTCTCATTCCCCAGAAAGCATTTAAAGCAGATTACCAACCTAACGCTACACCTCCCTAATAAGAGAAGAGAGAGAGAGAAAAAAAACCTGGCACATTAACACCTGCAATACTACTCAATGGCATCAACAGATTAACGAGGTAATCCACACAATGAGGTCTTTGATTCGTGTGGTTTGGCAGGCAATAACGCCAGGCATAATGCACACTGTTATTTCAGACCGTCCCAGCACGAGAAAACCTGGCAGAAGCCGTTCCCTTTTTTTGTCTTCCCGTCAGATGAGCTTTTGAAGAATTTTAACTCGTGCATCTGGTGTGTTTGCCTGTTTCCTTGTCAGAGAAATAACCTGCTGGCTGCTCCTGTGGCACATGTGAAGGGAGAAGGGGAGGAATCACAGGCTTTCTGAAGGCTGTTTAAACAGCAGGGCTGAGGAGCTCTCCCTCGTCTTTCCCCCCATTTTTCTGCATAAGGACGTGCGTATAGGACGAGTGTGTGCGCGCGTGTGTGTGTGTGTGTGTGTGTGTGTGATAGATCTCGCAGTCCCATTGCTCATGTGCGGCTCGATTAGCCCCACGTGCCTCGTTCGTCAGACGTGGAGGCAGAGCAGATGGCAGGAGACGCACCGTGTTACCATGCTGCGGCACTATGTAACGCTGCTCTAATTGAAACATCAATACTGCCCTGTCAATACACTACTGCTACTTTACAAAACACCATTACCTACAGACCTGCACTTGACTCGGAAACAGTGACATCTTTGTTTGTCACATTGAGATGCACTGGTTAAAAGTTTCTGTCTGACTCCAAAATGGCAACAAAGTAACTTTTCTCAACACGGTCTGTAACGGTTTCTGGTGTTTTTAATATCCTAATTTCAATTAAACACTCCAGTTGATTTCTGTTTGTATACAGCGTTGCGGTGGTAAAGGAAGCATGCAGAAATAAGAGAGAGAATTTTTCCTCTGTAGCATCTCCGCTGTGGCACATTTTTAATGAATTGATAAAAAGTTGAGGGAGTTCACATGGCTGTGATCAGTAATTCGACGTTATCGGAAATTCAGTGGAGAACAGAGAGAAATTAGGCGGCTAGAAATTAATTTGCTATTTGTCCAACTCAATGAGGAGTGACACAGCCCCTTTAATGAATGGGTAATCCATTTCTTATTGCACTGAGCTGAATTCACCCTTCAATGAAGTGGAAAAAGACAAACATATCTTTCACTAACCTTTGCAACATCTGAAAGCAAAGCAAAGGAGGGGGGGGGGTGAGTGTAGGGACCTGCTCCTGAGACTATTTGTTTTTGCAGAAAGATTTATATGTTTGTGTGTGTTTCTGTGGAGAGTGATTGAGTTTTAAAGCCAAGCTAGGAATCCACAATAAATAATCTGTGCCAACACTGAGGCCACACAGTCAATGTACTGTACATGGAATTGATTCATGATCAGTTAGCTTTCTGCACAGTGGAAAATAACAGTCTTTATTTACCCGTGGTTCATATTTTTTTTCTTCAGTTTCCTGCCCGATGCCCTGTCCCTTCTCCTGACTCTCTGCTCACACTTTCTCCTCCTCCTGGATCTGACGAGTCTGCCTGTTGACAACATCCTGGAGAACCTGTGATGGTAAGGGCCTGTGCACTCTGTCCACTTTGTCCCTGATGGTCTTTGGCTCATGAAGCTCCTGCACAGCAGAACGTCTTGACCCCGTGGAGGACTTCTGTACAACATCTGTCTGCTGTAACTGTTGGATATAGTATGACAGGAATATGAGTGTGTGACATGAGAAAACTTCACCTACAGGAAATTATTGTAGTAGCATACAGTAAAAGCCACCAGGGCTGCAACTATTACTTTCAACATCAGTTAATCAAATTCTTTGTTTGGTCTAACCAACAATCTGAAACCTAAAGATGCTCAATTAGTTATCACATAAGGTAAAGACAGACCTCACAATTGAGAGGCTGGAATCAGGGAATGGTTGTTGTTTTTGCATCAAAAAAAGACAGGATGAAAGGATTAACTGATTATAAATAAATGTCAGTCAGCTAATCAGTTAATTGATGAATTGTTTTAGATGTAACAGCAGCCTGTAAGAAATACAGTGGTGGTGACCAAATGGGGTAGCATGAAAACACACATTTATCTCATTTACAGAATCACATTGTTTCCTTTCATCTCTTCCACAGTCGAAAACAATCAGTAAGTGCATTCCCATCCAGATGTTTTTATGCGCATTTTTAATTTACGCACAAAAAGTCAGAGTGGAAATGCAGTACATCTGAAAAAAAAAGGAAACATTTTTAATGTTTGGGTGCGATGGCAATATTAGTGCGTTGATAGTGTGTGAAGACAAAACGCAACCAAGTGCAAATAAGGTTAGCAGGGGAAAAAATACCAACTAATTTAATACATCGTGGTGCACACAAAGCATGTGACTTAAACGTCACTCAGACTTCCACTCCTCTGGAGAAACAAAAAATAGCGGCAGATGAAAACATCAGATCTGCGTGTAGCCATGACACTGTAAGACTCTTTGAGTGAACACATGAAACAAAGATGAATGTGATATTTCCATCACGTTTTCGACATTGTTTGGTGTTTGACTATCGCTCTCTTTATAAAGTCATCTCGTTGAGCCCATTCCTGTTGCAGTGGCTCAAGAGAATTTCAGCCACCAAATGTTAATGTTGATGAACTACCTCCTAATATTCACACAACAGCATAGTGGATGAAGGCGTGCATTACTTTACATTTTCTTCTACCAGTTATCTGGATGGAAACTTGACTGCAGTATCTGGACTTGTGGTGCTGAAGCTTACCTGGAAAGCCATACTGGACGCCGGGGGCTTGTTGCCTGTCTGTTTATCCAATGCTAAGTCTCCAGAAATCTTCGACATCTGGAACAGATATTTGATGTTAAAGACAAATAAATGGCAGGATAGTGCAGAGTGACATCTAAGAATGACACCCAGGATCACAAAAGATAATTTCAGGAGTCACTGCAGTTCAGCTTGCATTAAGGTGGGGGACTCTAAAGAGACAGATTTTAAAAAGAACTGTCAAAATCAAAGCAGCAGAGGTCAAGATATGCTGACTTCTAGTCCCTAGTATAGGGCAAGCTCCAGAACACTAGGTACTACATTTCCCATAATGCAACCAATAGAACCTTTTCATTCATCCCACCTTCTGTACAACACCCACGGCTTTCAACTTCCATGCCCCCAGGTTACTGATTTGTAACATAGCCTTTTCTGTTAAAAATTGCAAATCTCCATAGAGAGACCTTATGACATTGTCGGGGGTTGTTTTCTCACAAATTTCCTTCAGAGTATTCTGTCTACAGGAGACATTACACAACAGCTTGCGCAGGCTAAGTGGCTATGACAAGTAATCTGACCTTTACATCTATGTGTAAAAATCTGTGGAATGGCCCTTTAATCTGACTCTAATATGCCATGATTTATTTATAGTTGTTGTGGTACACTATTTGTTCTTGTTAGGACTCCTTGAGGTCCTCCATCTGTTGCAGTTCACACCAGCACCACTTGCAGCAGGGGTTGTGACTCCTTCGACATCCTTTCCCCCTCCTCATGGATGTCATGAGTTTAAAAAAAAAGCACCAGAAGTAATCTGATTCAACCCTGTTTTCTCAAGGAAAAAGACAAGGACAAACAGCTGAATTTGAAATCAATCAAAAACTGGCTCTGTCCACGGGAGCGACGTTTCCGACTCTGGTTACGATTTGATCTTGGCTCAAGTTTTCAGTGAGTGTTGACGTCTCAGAGTTGTGAGGAATCCCGAGCCGGCAGCTTACAGCGGGGGCTTCAGTGATACAGTATTTACAAGGCATGAGGAAGTGGGAGCGCTGCAACAGACGGCACCGTACACGGCGCTTTCAATTATTTCTCACAGCATTCATGAAAATAGAAGCACAGCGGGGAGTACAGTATGAACAGCAAAACTATAAAAAGACATGGAGCGAAAAGAGAACTCCCAAGCTAAAATAAAATGGCATCGTATGCTGTTGTTGGTGGAGAGCTGAGAATAGTGTATGTCTCAGAAATAGGAGAAATAGAAATAGTGTGGTGGAGTGTAGACAAGGTAAGTGGTGATGGAGCAAAATCCTGAGCATAAATAATTGGAGTCAGGGTTGAATTTTTTTAAGAGCATTTTAAAAATTTATTTTGAGACTGAAGTTGGTCTGACTTAATGAAACTCTGTGTAAGAACCACTTGTCTGAGCAGTGGTCCGGGCCTGTTGTATGAGTCATGTAGAGACAGTCTGCCTTTCTCCACAGGGGAGAAACACTTATCTGACTTAAGAATTTGAATGCCCTAGTCTGAATGAGTTTAGAGTCTAAATATTTTTCCAAAATGAACTAAAGCAAAAATAGAATAGTCAGAGTCTACAGCCACGCTAGCAGCTCTGTGAGGCTGTAATGCATTTGAGCTAAATGCTAATGTCAGCATGCTAACCTGCAGATGTTTAGTAGGTATTAACATGTTCATCCCTTCAATAATTAGCACTAAACACAAAGTACAGTTGTTACAACTCACCGTGAGTAGCTCAGAACTGCGGTTAAAGTGTCGTATAGCACCACCTGCCTTGCTAGCTACGTTTCCATCAAAATAAAGTAAATCTGCACAAATGCTTTCCAAAAATAAAATGATATTTTGCTTTCGTATGCAATAATTCGGTAGGAATCAACAATGAATGTTCAGAAAGGCCCTGAAACCGAGACAATGCCTGACAAACAGCATACTAACTTCAACACATTTAATATTTGAGGTTATGTTTATAAGATTCAGTATTTCTGTTACACAGGCTACACGCAGCACTGGAGGAAAGTCTCCAGAGACGCTCTGCCCAGTTAGCACGAGCTAACACAGCAGCAGCAGCTAACATTGGACACCAAGCGACTAAAGGGTCCCAACAAACTCACGCAGACACCAAAATGGCTCGATTCAGTCATTAAACCTGTTAATAACTATTAGGTTGCGTTAGCTGTGTGATGCTAACAGTTAGCCCTGTCACTGTGTGTGTGTGCATGTGGACTCACCAACTAAATCCCTTCTTCACCTCATGGTTCAGCTCAACTCAACTCAATTTTGGTACCAGAGACTTAACAAGACTTATTCAATTCAGTATGAAAATCCATATGTCTTTATGCAAGTAACATCACCTATAATGGAGTCATTAATCCTTCACTGTCACATTTACTCCTTTTTGATCACAGACTTTGTTTTTTGCCGTCTGACTTTACATCAAACCAATCTCTTAATTTTTGTGCTGCCGTATCCTCTGTGCCATGTCACAGCGTCGACAGCCGCAGATGTATTCCCCCTATTTTCTGATCCTCTAACACCAACACTGACACTACTTCATTTGTTTTTTTTCTGTTGATTTTCAACAACAGGGCTTCGAGCTTCGCAATATTAGGTTTTTCTTCTAACTTTTGCTTGAGATTCTTGTGAATTGAACTTCCTCAAGAATAAAGTGGAACAGGCAGCCTTATAAAGTGTTGATTCCAATGATCAAAACCTCATGAACAGGTGGCATTCATTAAGTTCAAACAAGCAATTTATGTCAAGTCTGTGCAGTTAGGAGAGTTTGGTGAATCTGACTTGAAACACTCGTATGTAAGCCTCGCAGATGTTTAGGGTAAGAACACGAAAATGTTGTTGCATGAGGCCCAATGAGTCATAAAGGATAATTGTGGGCTGTATTTTTGTAGTTTTGGGTGATAATAACATATCAAATCTGTCTGATTTGCTCTTTTTTATAGATGTCACCATGTTCCAAATCAGTTTTATTTATTACGCTTTAAAATGATGACCAAAACTACAGAAAACAACAAAGACCCATGTGGTGATAAACCATTAATATCCCTCAGGTTAAAAGCTGGCAGATTTAGCATATATCCAAGCACTGGAATGCACACACCTACACCATATCCTCTCTGTCCTCTAAGTCATCAACAGAAACAGATGACAACCAGCTTTTCCCGGAGCTGATCTCTCTCCTCCCTTAGATGAGAAGCTGTTAGTGAGGGAGAGAGAGAGAGAGAGAGAGAGAGGGAGAGAGAGAGAGAGAGAGAGAGAGAGAGAGAGAGAGAGAAAGGGAGAGAGAGACTCACAGACAGAGATGTTTGTTTCCCAGCCCTTCCACCATCTCTGTGGGACGACCCTCCCCATCCACCCACCAACCAACCAACCCCCCCTCCCAACCTAGTGGATCAAACAAAGGACATCATTTGTAGGCCAAGTCTTTTTCTGAGCGTCTCTCTCCTCGGCTCTGCATACCAATCCAATACAGCCCAAGGAAAAAAAGCCACGCCGTGCTACGTGTGTGTATATGTGTGTGTGTCTGGGCCGGGGGTTGGAAGGTCTGTTTGCCTCTCCGCCAAGCATCGATTTATCCTTTTCTCCAATTTATTTCTCCTCCTTGCCTCTACGATCCATTCAGATCTGCCTCTAGGGGAGGAACTCGGGGTAAAGACGTTGTCAGGGCTCGTCGTTGCCTCCTAAGACCGGCTCAAAAGTCATCTACAGGCCCGGGGACTGTGTACCCCTACAAGGACATGTCAGGCAGCAGCATGCACACAAACAGCGCTACCTGTTGTCCAGCGGCACACTTTTATCAGAGCTGTAATTGGCCTCATAATGCAGCGTAAAGGACACAGATTGAAGGCTTCAATGATTGTTAGAGGATAATGCATTATTAGTCTGAAAGGGAATTATATTTGTTTCAGTTCAGACACTGTGCTGAAAGATGATTCAGTAGACCACAAAATGTCCTCTAATTTCAAAGAGGAGTTATACCCTGCTCTTCTTTCTGCAGTAACAACTGCTGGTGAAGCCAGAATGATATTTAATTGTTCCTCATAATCAGGCCTAGACTCAGTACGAGCAGATATGATCAGAATAACAATATCTCAAGTCCCCATTCAACTGTCTCCGTTTGTATGATTCTGACATTTTCAGATGTTATTACTCAGACTCGAGGATTTGTATCCTAAAGCCTCGGCGGTGACGACAGCGTTGAACAGAAATGCTGCATGTGCACAAATCCCACTGTCGTACCCCTACACACACACACACGCAGACACACAGACACACAGACACACACACGTATGGCAGAGATCTGTAAGTCATTCTTCAGTGTCACAGTGAGCGACGCCTGGCACATCCTTACACCTGAAGTTGATCAATGCAGATATGTCCAGGGGGAAATTGAAATCCATAGGAAATTAGGCGGCGCCAGTGATTTATTGGAATAGTAAATCACAGTGTGTGTGATGTGTGAAACATGCGTGTTCCCGCACTGTGTACAGTACCGTACCTTGCGTCTGGCCGGAACAGTGATATCAGCAGCCTGTACCTTCCTGTCTCTTTCCATTTGGTAGACCCATTGAATCAGGTCGAGAGGTGGGTAACGGTCCCTCTGATACACCTCCCTGTGAGGGACGGGGTGACGCGACCCCATGGACACAATGCTCTGCAGGGGTTCCTCTGGAGAAAAAAAAAAAGAAAGCACAGAACTGCTGTTAAAGCGGTGCATGGCACTATCTGCCTCAGTAGCTACATTTCTATCCAAGTCAATTTTGCGCAAATGTTTGAAATGTTGCCAAAGATATGTCTCTTAATACATTTACTTTGCTAGAGCAATAAAAAATAGAAAATAAAAATAAGAGAACTGGGTCACTTTTGCTGACTTAAAATCCTTGAATGTATTAGTGTTTGCTGCGTATACAGTACTTAAAGTTACAATCCTTTTGAGAAATCAATTCCTGTTTTTAATACTATTATGATCAGCAGAAGCTGTTCAATGTTTTTTATTTCTGCAATTTACCCTCTATATGGTAGTTTTTGTTGGTAGTGATGGAGTCCGCCATTCCTGCCATTTCCACCATGAGGGACTGGCAGCAAAATTTGTTTTATCTCAGTGCTATCCATCCTTCTTCAGCCATATTTGAGCTGAACTGTGACTTAATACTTTTTGCTAATGCCAACCAAATGTTTCCCACTGCTGCTTCTTTACACTGAATGCATTATATTAACAGAACTTAGCTTTTATTGTAAAGAGGTCACAATAAGATGTGAAATAAAATGACCACAAAAAAAGAAGTGAACTTGTTAGTTTAATGAAAAACCAACTGTGGCAGTTCAAACATGACAGCATCTTGTACACATGCATAACAAACAGGTACCTCCACCTTATAAAAGGTTGTGGTAAACAAATATTTCAGGACATTTATAACAAAATTCAGACATTTTAAAGCGAAATCTTTAATAATTAGACAAATGTGTTTCAAATTCAATTCATTGCTAAATTTCTGCTGTGTGGTACAACACCTTTATCATATAAAATGCATTTGCCATATTCATTCAGCCTTTCTAATGTTACATTTTGATTAAAAAATGACTTTATATGGAGATGCCGCCATTCCCTCATTGTGTATCACATTCTCTAAAGTGTAATACTGTGGGTGTAAAGAAAAAAAAACTGAATCACAGAACTAACCTTATATTTAACCTTAACCATAAATCAAAGTTTTAATCCTACACTAGCCCCTTCAAGAACATGAGCACCAAAATGACCTCACTTTAGAGGGTTTGTCCTCAGCTTTCTATACTTGTGAAGTAATCTGATCCTTTTAAGAATCAAACTGTAAGACAGGCACACTTGCAGTACAACGAGAAAATCAAAAATATATACCCGACATTGAATAGTTGTGTGGGTCTCTTAGAGGAGATTGCATTCATGCGTGAATGTTCAAATAAATCCAGGAGGATTTTCTCGAGAATAAAACAGAGATAGTGTGTAGTGTGAACTCCGACTGAAGAATCACCGCCCCACACACACACACACACACACACACTCCCACACCCCTTCCCTTGCTGTTTTTTTCTTTTCCAGGTACACTGCTTGTGTTCCAGCTTGTTTTTGTCCTGCTTTAATTGCTTTTTTTTTTTTTTTTTTTTGCAGAGAAGAAGAAAAGACAACAACAAGGCGGCGAGGGCTGCAGCTAATGGAGAGGCTGTAATTGTGAATGGAGGCATTCATCTGGAGATGTCGTCCGTGAATTGCGCCGCACAATACGCAGCGGCGGGCTGCTCAGATCACCAACCAGTCACCAAACACACCCAGATGCACACATATAGACGCACACACTGAATCCCTTAGATCACTGGTGCTCAGAGGAGGAACGTAATCACACCTCGGCAAAGAGCAAGACACCGATCAGGGGAGGAGCGAAGGAGAGAAGGAGTGAGGAGCTGAGGGGGGAGCAAGAGGAGAGAAGAAATAATACAAGGAGAGAGGAGGAGAGGGAGGAGGAAGAGAGAGCATGGTGAAATTGATGTTTCCTACCATTTGATTTGGGCCATAGAGCCCAGGAGGCAGATCAGATAGAGCCACATGCACACACAATCTCTCTCTCTCTCTCTCTCTCTCACACACACACACACACCCACACACACACACACACACACACACACACACAGATATAGAGTACATGTAAACACAAATACATGCACACAAGCATGCAAACACATACATTCTGTGGACAAACTCACAGACATGTAAGAAGCACATCACGCATATATCGACACATACATGCAGGTAAGCCTGCACACACACACACACACACACACACACACACTTTGACAGACAGGAAGACACAAAAACACATATATTTAAATTACTATACATCCTTATAAACAACTTGTCAGAGCTCAGAGAACCATCTCACAAACCCCATGCTTCCTTCTACCTGGTGAAACAGTAAAACCCCCACACACACACACACACACACACACACCCTTCAACCAAACAAATGCCATTAAGCCAAAACACACAGAGACACGGCTTAAAAAAGACACAACAAAACCTACGTGACGGTATATAGAAAAAAACCCTCTCATCTCAGCGAGGCGAGACGAGGCACCTGTCAGCGCGGCGGCTCCTGCTACTACAGAGAAACATCAGGAAACAACAACTCAATTAAACACACCATCCCTGTTCAATTACTGCCACATAATCACAGCAATTTACCTTCACTTGCTGCACAGCCACCAAACAAACACACACAGGGGCAAGCACACGTACAGAGACGCAGAAACACACACAAACACACACATGGACGAGGCCGGATCATAAAAGACACCCAGGCTGGAAATGCAGCTTCATCCTACACATCATGAGCGTAGAGCTCAGTCTTTGGTGTCTGCTGGCTAACTGGCCTATATGAGAGATGGAGCATGTTGGCAGAGTGCATTATAAATGGACTGCTGATTTAATGTAGCTCTATAAACAATTACATTTACAAACACATCTAATACATTATAAATGATATCCTGAGTACCAAAGTTTCTGTGCTGTAAATGCAGCTGACTTCACTTTAAGGTAGACAAAAGTACATAAGGAAATTTGGCACCTTCTTGATGATGAGATCATAGCCATCAAAATCACCAGTCAGTTGCCATTATGTAACAGGCCCATGTGATTTGGCATGCATTATGTCAACTGTTAAAGCAACAGAAAAGAGAAACATATTTTCCAACAATAAACCCAAAATTTATTTAATTGTTCCTGTGTTTTTTTTCCACGAAAATTTGTGATTTGATCCCCTTCAGAATTCTGTTTAACTTTGTTTCAGGTCACACAGCATGTACGCTGAGGTGCCACTTTATTAAGTAAACCTAACTATAACAAATACAGTATAATACAAGCAACTGTCATTAAATCCTTCCTTCATGAAGGTTGTGTTGGTCAGTGTTTGTTGAAAGTGTTTTAAAGAGGTGTCGATAAAACTGAATGATCATTTTGGAGGCTGCGGTTTGTGCTGCTGTTTAATTGTATTACATTATACCAATGGTTCTCAAACTGTGGGCGGGCGCCCCTGGGGTGGACATAGAGCCACTGCAGGTGGGGTGTGGAAGACCAGGAGAAAAGTTGAATCAATATGATGTAAGCAGGGAAAATAAACGAAGAAGAATTAGCTGATGCAACATGATGACCTTTATTTCAAAAATTCAGTATGGATCCTTGTTAATTACGTGCTTCTCCAATTAATGTTAATAATTGATAAAAAAAAATTGTGGAGTGTAGCAGCACATAAACTTCTTCGGCATCGAAAGCGGGGCATGATAGAAAAAGTCTGAGAATCACTGCATTATAATGAGTGGTGTTCCTAATATTTTGTCCGCCCAAATTAACATACATAGGTCGACAAAAGTCTCTCTAAAGGTTTCAACAAAAACTGAACAGTATGACCTACTGTCACTGCTGTTGTAGACTGCATTAGTTTTAGCTGGGTACACTAAATAAACCAGCACCTGTACTGCTTTGTTTTTATTTCAGTGAACTACAGAGGTGCCAGGACTTTGACAGAGTACACCACAAGTCACAGAAAATCAGTATACATTTTTTACATGGTGATTTCTACTCCCACTGGGATGTGTGTGTGCTCTGTGATAATCACAAAGTTGACTGTGAGCAGAACAGAAATCATTAAATCACCCCACAGATCCTTTATTAACACTAAAACTTTCTGGACAGTAAGCGTGATTTTTTTTCTGATACCCAGGTGAAATTCTGACATTCACAGGTGCTCGAAATGTAAGTTCTGAAGTTAAAAGATAAGCAATCTTAAGTGACACTGTGCTCTTGTGGCTGAATGGGAGCAAATCCCTGCAGCATGATTCCAAACTCTGATGAAAAGTCCACGATTTGGAATTACATGTTTGACAAACACATATAGGTGTAATATACACGTGCCATACTGCACATACTCTGTTCAGGTCTCCAAATACGTGTGGCCAGATAGTTTATGTGGCTCCATCCAGAGTTTGGTCTCTCTAACTCATGAAATATGATGTAAAAATAAAAAACACATATTTACTATATTGCCAAGATGAATAGGAGATTGTGAAAATCCATGACTTTTTCAGATTTTACATGACCATGGGAAACCTGGAAACTAGAGGTTGGAGACAGTTAGCTTAGCTAGCATTACAGCTGACCTAGCTCTGTCCAAAGGTAAAAAGTCAGCCTCCAAGCATCTCGAGTTTTTATCTAAGCCAAGCTCAGCACCCTCTGGCTCTGACTTCATATTCAGTGTACAGATATGAGAGTGGTATCAATCTCCTCATCAAAGCCTCTGTAAAAAGGAGAATGAGCCTGTTTTCGAACATTTTAAATAATTTTCTTACATATTGATATATTTAACAATATTAAAATAGTAAAGTAGTATTCAAATATATTCTACATACAGCATAACAGGAGCTTGTCAGGAAATTATAATCATTAAGTGACTGTGTGAAGTTCAGACCTGGCAAACTACAGAGTGATGTCATTGGGGAAAATATCGAGGAATAGCAACACTATAAGAACCTGTGAATGAGTAGTCTGTGTGTGTGTGTGTGTGTGTGTGTGTGTGTGTGTGTGTGTGTGTGTGTGTGTGTGGACAGCAGATTGACTAACAGCTTGAACTTGGGTTAGATCCAGGAGCACGGGGAGGGATACATGGATGGATGGAGAGAGAGGGAGAGGAGGAGGAGGGAGAGCCATTGATTTCTCAACAGAGAGATCAGCATCTTGACAGAAAGAGACGAGAGAGCAACAGAGCAAGACGCGCACACGCTCCACACGCACACACAGACACACAGAGACACACAGATAGAGAGGGTTCCCACTGTGGCCCTCTGGTGAAATTCCATGACCTTTCCATCTCTTTCCAGGTTTCCAGAACTGAGCTGGAGTACTTTTGTGCCCTAAAAGCATTCCTCCTTCTTTCCCTGTCATCTGGTTTTGATAAAGATTGGTTAAAATCTAGGTTTTAATGCTGATAAAGAACAGACAAACTGTCAAATGAATCCATATGTTAAATTTCCTAGCCTGAACAGTAAATTTGTTAAGGTCCTTGACTTTCCCTGACTATCTTTCAAAAGTCCATGATATTCCAGGACCTCCTTGACCGGTGGGAACTCCCGTTGACAGAGATCAACAGGAAAGTCTGGTTCAATGTCTCTCTCCCAGCATGCCTCGGTGATTTTAACAACCCTAAAACCCCCGACAGGGACACGGAGGACGGTGCTGTGGCTTCGTGCCGGTGTGGCTAACGAGGTGTGTGTGTGTGTGTGTGGAGGTTGTGGGCACCGGGGGAGCTGACACACATCGTTGAGGAGGGGGTGGGATTGGGGAGAGGGTAGCCAGGGGTCACGCTGTAATTACACATCACAGTCCCTGTGGTCAGTGGCCCGGCTTCCACTGACTACACTGCCTCAGCCAAAGAAGCAGAGATGGCAGGTGCAGGTGGAAGTGCGGGGTTGGGACATTTTTGCTCTACACTTGAGGAAAACTTTAGAACATTATAAGTTTCTCTTAAAATACTTGTTTAATTTTTCCATTTTCTGCTTTTTATTCAACAGAATAATTCAGTGGGTGTTGTTTTTAAAAAGTAAACAAAGTAAACTCAGAGCATGTGTTCAACCTCTACAGTAACCCTGCCTCCATTCTCACCTTAGTTTGCATGTGTGTGGTTGACACTCTCACATACCGTGTGTGGTCCTGTGTGGGTGGTAGGTGCCGTAGAGGATGAGCTGAATGCTGAGCAAGGCTCCGGATGCTTCCTTGTCACTCGACCTCGTACAGCTCCTCACTGTGCCTTTGTGGTCAGTCACCTGGAAATAAACATAAGCAGGGGCATCATTTCACCAAAAAAAACCCCCACACTGAGTTATGTGGAAAACTTACTTGTGTGGACTGAATTCATTAAGAAAAAAAAGAGGAAATAACAAAAATGCCAGGTGTTATCATTTGGTTTAATGTAGTAAATTATTACACACTGCTCAGTAAACTATTCCTGACACAAATATGGTTCTACCTCAGGTTGAAACCAAAGTTACTGTATAACTTCTTGGTCATAAGCAGTTTCTACAACAATAGTGCCTTTAAATGATACATAATTCCACTGCCACCATATTCTTAAAAAACTAAATAGCAAATTTTGATCTTTTCAATAAATTTGCCAATATTCGATTCCTCAAATGCTCCGTGGTTCCTTCTCAGCGTGCATCTATGGGAAACTGTAGAGTGCCTTGTTGTGAATCCTTATTTTGGCATCTCTCTCTGTTCAGGGGATCAACATGTGGCACTCCTTACTTACAGATCTCAAAGTGGATCATGACTAGAATCATTTTAAACTCAAGCTGAAACAGTTTTTAAAGAGAGATCAGTCATTTAGCTACGAGTGATACGGTGTCATTAAGTTTTATGGTAATTTTATTGTATCACTGTTTGCGTTTTATGAATGTGATTTGTGACTTTGAATGTTTGGTGTGTTTGTGTGTGTGTGTGTGTGTGTGTCTTTTTATCAGAATCAGAATAAGGTTTTTTGCCAAGCGGGGTTTAACATACAATAAACTTTACTAAGAGGAACTGGAAATAGAGAGAAAGAAGAGAGAAGAGAAAGAAACATATATAAAGAATAGAAAAATTACAATAAAAATATGAAAAAATACTATGAAAATATGTCACATGTATCTGTTTTCTAAAGGCCCATAGAGGAACATTTATTGCAAACTATCTTATATGCCGCCTCTTCTATCTTCCACTGTGACACGTTACATGTTACACCTGCCTCTGAGGGCTTATATCATGTAGTTTGATTCTGGCATTAGGTTATTGCAGAGGTGTGGACTTGAGTCATTTCACTCAGGCTTGAGTCATGAATCTGATGGCATTATAGAAAACTAAAAAAAGAGAGACCTGTCGTTCAACTCTGACTTTAACACCATTATTAGTGGCCTCACTTTAGCTTTTTGACTCAGAACTTGCAATGGTATCCTCCAGGATCCAAAGCAGGATCAATCAACAGACAGATCATCATAACTGGAAACAGTTATTTGAAACATTCAAATATCTTCTATATCAAAACCACTATTTGGATTACAGAAATAGTTTGGATCTTTTGAAGTGGGGTTGTATGAGGTACTTATCCACAGTCAGTGTCTTGCATAGAGGGGATGGTTGTTGGCATGCCACCAGTTTGAAAAAGCAGCATGATGTACTAATGTGGGCAGGGGGCAGCAGCCAAATGTATTTTAGCCACCTAAAAAAAAAAAAAAATCCATTTAAGCGTATGCAACATTGAGAATAGTTTAACCCCTGTACCTAGATACAGACAGCCCCTTCCAACGGACTAGCTTGTTAGTTTGTATTCATTGTGTGACTTTGGTGAATCCCAACTAACACAATAACACAAACAAGCTCGTTGAGGCAGCGGTGGACCGGGAGCTCCTGTGTTCGGCAAGCTAAAATTACTGTTTTTTCGGAAATGGAGTCTGGCTCTGAAGAGTACGAAATAACAGTTTCAGTTCCCTGTCAGAAATCACTGTCTGACAGGAAGTTAAAGCAGTGAAAATATTGTACATATACTTAAACTGGTATTTCTTTCGGTGGGACTTTTTTAGGTGGCTAAAATAAGTTTTCCTGCTGCCCCCAGGCACAACGGTGCATTGCTTAGCTTCTGTGGCGGTAATCCAGTGTGTTTCTCCAAACTGGGGGCGTGCCAATTGAAATTTTATGTCTGTAATACACTGACTATGGATAAGTGCCTCATACAGTCCTACTTCAAAAGATCCAAACTATCCCTTTAATGCTGCTTTTTCCATTTTTACATCAACCTAAATTTAGATTGTATATACAAACAACTGCTTGATGTCTTACTCCAAAACATACTCCTTCAGTGCAGGTCAAAGACTTTACTCCATATAAACTCTCTGCATTTGCCAAAGCCGTTGTCCAGCCTGCATGTATATGTGTGTGTGTGTGCTATATATGTCTGAGAGTGTATGTGTGAGTGCTCCCAGCAGACCAGAGGCCAGGCATGGCGGCCCCCAGCCGAGTGCTGTATTGATTTGTTGTTGGTAAACAAACAGCTGGATGCCACAGGTGGATCGATATGCCTCGCATGCCTGCCAGCCTCCCAGCATGCCTTTCTACTGGGTCGACATGGCTTACCGAGGAGCTGCGACCCCGCTGTCGCTTGGAAACCTCATGAGTCAAATATTTTGAGTTGCCTGATTGTTTTTAATTGAGCTGAAGTTAATTTTTAACATAAATTTTCTCTCCTGACACAGGGGTCCATGAAATTCATTAATACTGTTATTGGAAGCCATAACTTTACAAATACTTTATTATTCTACAGTAAAACATCACATTTTCATGTCTAGTAATTTATGGTGTACTGCTGGCATGATAGAAATGATGTTCAACTACAGTGGAAAGAAAAGTGTGAGAGCTACAAGCAGATGAAAAGCAGGGCATAAAGGAAGGAGAAATTAAACTGACTTTTAGACAAAAGAGAGACAAAGAAAATGAAAGGATTAGCAGAAGCAGAGGAACAGAGGCGAGAGGGGAAGGATTTCAAAGCCAGAGAAACTACAGACAGAGGAAAAAAAAAACAGAGGTGGGGGGGATTAGTGATGGGCGAGAGATGGCAGGCTATCGAAACGGGTGAGTGTCAGGGAGAGGAAAGTGATACCCAGCGATAGAGGATGAGCCTGAGAAGGGAAAGGGGTTCAAAAAGAGATAGTGAGACAGAGGCAGGCAAACAGAGGAAGACCGAGAACACCATCGAGAATGACAGTAAAGGAGACGCGAGGGTCGGAAAAAATTAAGGAAAGGGAAAAATGACTTGGCACTTGTTTGGAGATGACACTTTGAGATGAAAATTTGATGTTGGTTATAAGTTTCTTGAAACTCAAAAATGGCTCTCTTTTGACCAAAGTTAAAAAAAAAAAAAAAAAAGCTCTGCTCTCCACTGATGTAGCGGCTGCCCTGTGCCACCACAGTCTGCTACTGCTGGACACTGAGCAGCTCCACTGGGTCAGCTGTACCCCAGAATGAGCCTGCAACTTTCCTGATATTCAGGCGACACTTAGTATTGCTCCTTTTGCAACAAATTTTTCAAGTTTTGCATATTTCACTACCAGTACCTTCACTCTTGTGATGTTAATGAAAGTGAGAAAAAAAAATAGTGTATCCGCCCCCTGATTCAGATGCACTCCCAAATTGAATTGTTGTTTCATGACAACGACGCCAGCAGGTTTTCCGCAATCCTCAAAACCCCATTTTGAACCAAAAGCATAACCTCCTTGGTGGAGGTACTAATAATAATGATTACCCAAGGTTTGCCGTGAATCACAAACAGTTAGGAGAGGGGAACGACAACTGTGACTGGGAATGAAAGCGACTGGAGATAGAGGGTTTTAGCAGAAACAGACTTCTAAAAGTACAGTTGTTACTGAGAACATTAACAATGGCTCTGTTCTAGTAAGCCATGGCTGTGAGCAAGCATGCACAATAGCAGGACCCTGACACTGAAGCAGAATTCAGCCACCTTCATTATTAACTCCTATTTATTATTACATACTGTGACATGTCAAAATGTCTTCCAAGAAAAAAGGCCTATGACTCATGCTAAAGTTGTGTATTACATCACTTCCAGCTCTTCATAAAGGGTGAAATGAAATCAGTATTGAATTTGCCTGTCGAATCTGATTCTTTTGAACTCCTAATCAAACCTGTTAGGTTCATTTTACCACAAGTTTACATGAAAATATTATTAATAACCTAATATTCAATAACTTAAACTCAAAGAATGACTTACAAAGAACTAAAACATATATTTACTTTGCTCTTTTTTTCTATACAACTGTCTGACACAGATCACTGCTAATAATGCTTAATGCTTTTTCTCTTGCCCAAAACTGGCCGAATTCTGGTCCTGTTTTTTCAAAACGTTAGGCAAAGCCCTCAATATCACATTGGAACACTGTCCGTTGATAGCCATTTTTGGTGTACCCCCTATACCAACCAGCCTGACAAGGAAAAATTCAGATGTTGTTGCTTTTGCTTCGCTTATAGCCCACAGACGAATTCTGTTACAGTGGAAGAGCCCTAACCCTCCTTCTCCTACATCTTGGTTGAATGACTTAATATCCTTTCTGTCATTAGAAAAGGTGAAATATTCTCTCAGAGGCTCAACTGCCTACTTTTACAAAAGATGGCAGCCTATCATCTTGTATGTAAACACTCTTACCTTTCTGGATCCCAACTGATTCTTTATATCCTGTGAGGTGGGCACCCTGAGCATCCCTCCTATCTCGCATACCTCCCTGTTTTATGTCATTTTATTTATTTTACTTTATTTATTTTTTTGTGGTCTGGTTACTTAACTTGGCTGCATATATATCTGTCTGTTATTTATTTTTATTTATTTATTTTATTATTATTTTATTATTTTTATTAAGTTTGAGGGTGGGTGGGAAGTGGAAGGAAGGTGTTGCTTTGTTCCTGTTATAGCACACCTTTTCCAAAAAGGGGAAAAATAACTGTGGAACACAGATTTGTACCTTGAGCTTGATTTCTGTATGACATTTGTTCCCAATAAAAAAATGAGAAAAAAAAAATGCTTAAAGAGGAGATTTTAAAAGATTTGATTCAAGAGTTGTTAGTCAAAATGTGTTAACATGTCCAAAATGGAAAAAACTTTATCATTTTACTTGTTACATTATTCTTATCCTAAAATGTACTGAGGTGAATACTGTATGTGTAGTCTAGTAGTCTACAATTTCCTCTTTTGAGTGTAAACTTAAAAACATAATAATGATACTGTTCTCTCTGCAGCTGATATTATCATAAATTTCACTTATGACACATGATTGTAACAACATCGACAAACATTTTTTGTTTACAACAACATTTTTGTGATGGTGGAAAAGCATATAGACCGTCACAATCTCTTGAGAAATAAGGATAAACAATACTCATAAAGCAGGTGTACTTGTGTGTATCATATGTAAATGTTTCATTAGAACGCAACCCTGCACCTACCAGAAACAGATAAATTATCATAATTCTTTATAACCTGGCAATAAGACAATACAGAGGTAAAACTTATTTGGCAAAGTATAAATAAATCAGCCTTATTACCTTCACCCACGGCACCTCAGAATGTGGGACTGACAATCTGGTGTAAAATATGAAACAGGAAGTTGCCAGAAAAGCACACAGTACTCACTACACTTACTTTCATGGAAAAAAGAGAAGCTTCAAAATAAAACCCTAAAAAGGAACCTGTGAGCGTTGGCTGTGTTGGAGCGGGAGGCAGAGTCAGATGGGAGGGGAGGAGGAGTCTTGCTGTGTCTACATATGTAAAGCAGCAGGGAAGCAGCAGTGTGTCAGACTGAGGCTCTGGCCCAACCTGGGCTCCTCGCTGATCCCTCCAACACATCAATCATCCAAAACAGGGCCATCATGGCCACATTGCATGCTGGGAGACACACACGCTCAGGCGCGCACACACTGCAACATACTTAGACACAAACAAGTGAAGTATTACACACAGGGTTGCATTAGCACAAACGTTTAAATTGTGTACATGCACACTCACACTGCACAAATATGGACTGAATTGCAAAAACAGGCGTATATGTTCAGAGGTAAGACGCACAGATACCTACAGTGTCACAGTGCACACACACACACACACACACACACACACACACAAAACACACACACACACACAGGGATGCAATTACACGAACGAACATTCTGCAACACACACACACACACACACATGCAAGAACACACTGAAAGAGTGCACATGACACATACAAACAGCTACAGTGCAAACTATACACACATGCACACACACGAGCGTGCACACACAGAGTCACACTCTCTGTGCCTCCCAGTCTCACACAAAGCACGCAGACAAACAGAAATAGGTATCCTGTGCCCACAGGGTGCCCTCGCCCCCGACCATCTGTGACGGGTGCCAACACACAGTGGGTGATATTTACATGGAGACCCAACCCCCCTCCACACACACACACACACATACACACACACACGCACACAGACAAATAAAAAAAGAAAGAAATACCCACAAAGGGCCGCTCGGATCGCTTGATCTCCCAAAACTCATTAAACATGCAGATATATGCAAATATATGCACCTCTAGAAATCCACCTTGGGCCAGAGTGTGTGTGTGTGTGTGTGTTTGTAGCTGAAAGTACACGTTAGTGAGAATGTGCGTGCGAGTTTGTTTCCACTGTAGCAACTACCGAGGCTTCGACAGTGTGTGTGCCAGACTTGATGCTGTGTGTGAGTTAGTTAGTTACTGTATGTGCTGGTAAAGTGTGTTTTCACATTTGTTTACCAATTGTAAGAGGTACTTCTTGTTATAAGTAAAGAATCATATTACATCATTACCTTTAAAAGTAATAACACCACATTTAGAAAATCCAAAATAATATTACCCCTTTAAAACTAAAAGTTTCCATTCTGCTTCTGTTTTCCTCACTTCTAGTTGTCTCAGTTTCAGCGTGGATTACAAATAGAGGACAATGCTGTGTCACAAAGTCCCACTCCCACACTTCACTCTTTATAAAAGTAAAGTAGCAACATCAGTTTTGCAATTAGTAAGTCATAAGTTAGTATGCTGTAACCACCCGCACTAACACCCACTGTACCTGTGCTAAGTGTGGATCAAAACAACCAGCTAATGGAATAAATTATCAAAAATGTGTTAACATGTCTTAAAACAAATAAAACATTGTCATTTCAAAATGTCCTGACATTACCATCATTATAAAGGGTGCAGAGGTACGTACAGCATCTAGTAGTCTGTTGAATGTTTTGTGCACTGATTAACTTTGTACTTAGATATATTTTGTAGGAATTGAGTGAAATGTGTTCATTTGCAAGCTTAACAATGATACTGATAATTCTGCACTACAACTACCAATAGTTATTCTACATATTTAACCTAAATAACATCTTTAAATATGGGAAAGTTAGTTGAACACGTAGAAACCAGATTGCCCATCACAACACCTACTATAACTCAGGATAAACAACAAATATAAAACAAATTCAGGTATACTTGTTTGGAATCATATCTAAATGTCTTATTAGGATCACTTTAAAGGGACAGTTCAACCCAAAATAAAAATTACACTTTACGTCTTATGCTACTTATCAATCTAGATTGTTTTGGTGCGAGTTCCAGAGTATTAAAGATATAAGTTGTAAGATGTCTGCTGTCCATTTAATCATGGACGAGAGGCTCATGCTCACTACAGCGTGAGATGTAAACATTAATGACGTCCCCCTCTGCTGGGCTGAAATGTTTGCTAGTTCTGCAGTGCCAGGTGAGCTAGCAGTAGATGTATGCTTCCTTCTTTGCAGTGATACGGTTGGTGGGTGTAGTTTGGCAGAAAGAAAATAGTACCTGCATGAAACTGCTCACAACAAGGTCTGTGTATTCTTGAGTAACCGGGTCATGATTTCAAAGAGACATTGCTGTTGAGTTTTTCAGAAATATTTTTTGGCGCTTTGAGCACCACAAGCTGAGTGCCATCTAGTTCCATTACATAGGAGAGAAGGGAGACAACTCTACGCCCGATATCTCCAACATTTGGTAACTCACACCAAAACAATCCAGACTGATAAACAGCACTACAGGTATGAGGAGAATTATGCATTTTTTTATTTGGTGTGATCTGTCCCTTTAAGTTACAGAAAACCAGGGTAATATTAAATAATTTCTTCAGTGAATATCAAACAAACCGCATCATATACATCCCAACACTGATTGGCTAATATTAATGTTTCCTATTGGCTGCAGGCACTGATCAAACTCCAGAGTTATCTGCTGGTTATTCCATTTGTCACTGTGTGTTTGTTTGTGTAGGTGACTCCAGATGGGGCATCGGGGATGATGATGGTAAACATATGATCCGTCAGTCACGGCCTGCGAGAGTGGCTGTTTGTGTGTTTGTGTGTGTGTGTGTGTGTGTGTGTGTGTGTGTGGCCACAGTGCTGCAGGCTAAATAGTGCCATTATATTCCTACAGCAGTACTAGTCACAGTCAGCTTGAGTCTCAAAGTCCTCTGGGATATCAGAGATATCTCTGCTCAAAGACCGCTGCCACCCTGCCACGCACACGCACACGCACACGCACACGCACACGCACGCACACACACACACACACACAAAAAATCCCTCTGGGCATGGCAGCATGGAGCCAGGTGGGGTAGAAGAGCAGGGCAATGCATGTGTGTTTATATTTCTGTGTGTTTTTTTTGTGTTTAGCACAACAATGCAGAAATGCTGCCAGAGTCACATCACCAATTAAAGAGTTGGTTTATTCAAATGATAGAAGAGGCATTTCATCTTGCCTCTGATGGACTCTAACAATGCAAATAGTTTTCATTTTCCGTGCACAGATTTTGAGATATTCCTAAATCTTTGTTGAGCAGGACTGTTGCAACAAACGCGATATCACAATACTGTGCTATTGACAAGCCAACCGCAGGGGATGGCAAGCAACCGCCGCTAGCGCTATGTTCATGTTTTTTCTTTTTTTTCATGGGAGCACCGTGTATTTACTCTCTGCTTCAAACGCCAGCAGTGTGACGAGGTGCTGAGCATCTATTCTGTGCTGAGCACTGCACACTTGTTTTTTTTCTTGTTGCTGAGAGTTGAAAAATGTTCAGCTTTGGGTAAAAGGCTGGGGCCCCTCGTTACTCTCACTCAGTACCTAGCTGTCCAATCACAGTGGAGGAGGGGCGGGACAAATATCACAGAGACCAACTGTAACATCGCATTGAGAAGTTAATACTGAACCCACACAGACCGGTGGGTCTGTCTTCTCTCCTTACGTGCTTCTGCTAACTAACTTATTTGTAGAAACAACAAAAAAATGTCAGACTGTTGAGCCACCCTTCAGGGCTATGCACAGTCCATTTTTTTCTTCCAAAATTGTTGCATGACTAAAAATAAATATGACCTCACGTTGTGGCAATCATGTTTGCACACTGAATCTAAAACTTTTGTCCGTCATAAAAACAGGTTTGATTTTCTGCATTTTTCGCATCCATCAGAAGCCTTTAGAGAGCTGTTTGACCAAGAATCAGTGAAGCAAATGTGGCAGCGGGACACAGCCACAACAAGACAGAGGAACAGGGTATTAATTATATTCAGATAGCTTCACATTCAACAGGTCAGATAGTAATATTCAGGTGAATAATGATGACGAGAAGGAGGATGTGGACCGCACACAGAATGTGGACAGACAGGGAGAACAGCTCCGCCCCTCATGCAGCTGCGGTGCCAAATGCAAGACAGGGAGGGAGTGTTTACAGCCAGACAGGTAACTCCAGTGGAGAGAGGCAAAGGAGGAAATGTGTCTTTTCATTTTGTCACGTATTGTGAATTTTACACTGAATAGAACAATAAAACGCATCAGAATCAGTGTGCGTCTTTTTTTTTTTTGGATGACGGATTTAAAAAATACATCCACAAAAAAACGGAGTCAGCGTGCAAAGGCCTTTAATCACCACAGAGAAAATTCCATCACCGTGAGAGCCCTATCTGTTATATTTCTGCCTGCACACCCATATGGTGGAGAAATGGTGGAATTTAGCTTTTGGTGCTCACTGCAATAAAATATTACATTAAAAAAAATCCTAAGTAACATTTCTTTCCAGTAGGGATGCACCGAAATGAAAATTTGTGGCCTAAGCCAAATAAAATTAAACGCTTGGCCGAATACCGAGTACCGAATACCGAATGCCATTGTTTAGTTTTTCATTAGTTTTTGCAGATGAACCCCCTCCAGATTAGTGTTGTCATGGTACCAAAATTGGGACCCACGGTACGATACCAGTGAAAGTATCAGGGTTCTGAGTAGTATCATGATACCACAGGAAAAAATAGGCAGATGTGCCTTTTTTCATTTATAAAAAGATAAATCACTTTTCTATAATACATCAATGATATTTCAATGGAATAAATTACTTATTGACTTATTCATACTTCAAAAACAGCATCAATAAGTGATTGACATAGCGGGGATCAAAATAAAATAAATAAATAAAATAAAAATCAAGCAAAAATCAACCAGCCACCCTCCTCCCCTGACAAGTAAAGAACAGTCCCTAAAGTGCGATTGGACTTTGAACTTATCCCACAGTAGTGGTACCTGAGGTACCGTAGTACTACGGTACTCAAACATTATGGTATCANAAGCAAAAATCAACCAGCCACCCTCCTCCCCTGACAAGTAAAGAACAGTCCCTAAAGTGCGACTGGACTTTGAACTTATCCCACAGTAGTGGTACCTGAGGTACCGTAGTACTACAGTACTCAAACATTATGGTATCATATGTACGGTGGTGTTTTATACCGTTGGTACCAGTATACCCTGCAACACTACTCTAGATAGTTCAGTATTACATTCTTTGCAAACCACTTTTCTTCTATCATTCTCAAACACTTTGAAATATCGCCACACTACCGAAATTTTACTCCGTCTGTCACCGCACGCTGTTTGATTGCTTCATAAAACACTCCGCTATTATTCGGCCTTGCTTTTCACTTATTCCACCGAATATCGAATGTGTGTTTTTTTGCAATATTCGGCTGAATATATTCGGTTACCGAATATTCAGTGCATCCCTACTTTCCAGAAATCGTTTACTTGTGACAGCAAGTTCTTCTGCTTAAAATTGCTCACAGTGTGTTCTATGGATTAGCCGAAGTAATGGACACACTACATTCAGGAAAGAGTTGTTGCCGCTGAATTTCTTGAAGGTCATTTTTCAATGCTGTGAGCCCAACAAACAAAATTCCATTCACCTCTATTTCATTTGGGGTGGAGCGAAAGATATCAGATATATCCTAAAACCTGGCCAAAAAACAAAACTACCGCATATAATTTTTTATTTGGGTGAAGTGACACTTTAAACTAACCCAACATCAACCATAAATACAGTATACTAATGGCTTGACTGTCATATTTTACAGTTTCCAGTATAAAGTTACCTCTTAGCACATGAGGACAGAAATGCTCTAAAGAGATGAGAGAGGGAAGGTAAAAAGTACAGTGTGAAATAACGGACAGAGCAAGAAAGAGAGGAAGAATAAAGCAGGATCAAGGACACTGCTTATGAACGATCTTCAATGGTTATCATAGATATTAATGATTATATATTATTTTTTTCGAATGCTATATAGTTATGTCATTGCAGTTTAAATTCACACTGTGCAGTGCTGGAAAAAAAGCATATTCTATATTGTGCAATACTGCCTGCAATATTGTCTCTGATAAACAGCACTGAGTTGAGCTAAGGCACCACAGATGGTAGAGCGAGCACAGAGCAGATATGAGAGGAGAGAGAGAGTGTGTATTTCCAGCCCCGCGGTCTCGTCTCCTTCACAGCGCTGGAAGGTCAGCCGAGCCTTGAGCCATAACAGTCGCTCCCTTTTCACTTCAGTCCCGCTTTTATTCCAGCAGCACCACAGCGCTCTTTGACAATTGTCATCATGACGAATCAATATAGACTCTCCACAGACCCCCTTACCCCCTCCTCTGCTGCCCTTGAGTTTTTAAACACTGTTCCAGCAGATAGTCCAGTTAAAGTCTCTTCCCAGGCCCTCCATTTTAAGGTTTACCCTTCACTCTCTACCATCCCTGCTTCTGTCTTTTCTATTAGTCCTGTGTGTCCCCTGTCTCTCTTGTCTTGTCCTCTGGTTCTCTCTGTGTGTCATTTCAAGATTTAACTGGCATGCCATGATGAAAGAACCATGATACATCAAATTGTTGTACTTGTACAGGTGACTAGAATAGTCCTTACACGTTCCTTCAATGGGACAATTGGTGGACTTAAACTTTGGGTGACCCATGATATGACATCATCCCTAATAACAATTTAGAAACAGAGAGATTTTACCATGTAAATTTCTGTTTTAGGTGTGTGTGTGTGTGTGTGTGTCCTTTTTCTCTCTCTGCTCCTCCTTGTGTTGACTTTAAGCGTTATAACACGTCTTATTTTCAGGGCCCTGTAATTGTGATTGTGTGTGTACATGTTTCTCTCCAATCCATGGTAAAGTTGACAACCAGCCTAAAAACCAATCAGTGTGTGTGTATGTGCTGATTAGCGGTGTGCTAAGGCATGCGGCACGTAAGATGTGAGTGTTAATTCGTGTTGCGAGCATCGCGGTGACTTGTCTCGGCCCTCTGGTAATGAGCAGCGGCGTCGTTATGTGGCTCGGCTTCACGGTGTTTCCTCCCCGTCTCTGCGACATACTGGGCCTTGGTAATTGGTCACAGAGGGGACAGTAAATCTGCGCGAGGACGTGGGAGAGACACAGAGACAGAGAGAAAGAGTGTGTGTGTGTGTGTGTGTGTTTGTGTGTGTGTGTGTGTGCAGGAAGAGGTAGGTGATAGAGGACAGGGGGTGGGTGTCTTTCATCTTCACAGCTTTTTCTCTGTAAACCTCCAACTGTTTACAAGGACTGATGCCTATTTGCGCGCACACACACACACACACACACACACACACACACACAGTCCCCCCCCCAATTGCTACCACCCACACGTATATACAGTAAATGACCTCAGCGCGCTACTGTCTGTGAGTATGGATTCTAATCAGACGTCGGCAGTATTGTGTCTGTCAAACCCGGCCAAGGTTACTTAACCTTCCAGTCTTAATTTCCCTTCCATTTTAGCTCCTTCCTCCATATCAAACATCAGCACATCTATGAGAGAAAAAAGGAAAAGAAGAGTGCGGGGAGGAAAATGAAGATTGCCATGCTTGGCTGAAACTCGGAGATGAAAGTAGAGGATGATTCACATTGCTGTGGCAAAATGAACTGAACCGAGCTGAGCTGTGCTGGGCTGGGCTATTTTTAAACTTCTCTACGCCGCAGCTACTGGAAGGGGACAATGTGAAGCAGAGCAATTCATTTCTATATCATGAGAGAAGGTATGTGAAATATGGTTTGCAGGAGGGTATGTGAAAATTAGTATAGGAGGCTTTGCCAAGAAGATTTTTTGGTGCATTGTGTAAACTAGTTGAGTTAGTAATCGCTTGAGAGATGCAGGAGAAGTATAAATTCCTCACCATATTCAAAGTCATATCAAAGGACTGGGATATGCCAATAAAGCTGACAATTTTGAGGCCATGTTGAATGATATACAAGCAAAGAACCTAGCTGAATGAAATGTTTTTCTGGTAATTTTTGTAGAGCTTAGAGTAACCATTCAGTGTTATGGCTCATTTATGCTTAACGTTAGATAAAGAGGTACAGTCAGACGTTGCCTTCTATCTGTACTCTGCGTTCATCTTTTCTGTATTTGTGCATGTTTTCTGAGAGCCTATGGATAGAGACAAAACAGAGCAGTACCACCAGAGATCGTGGAGGCAGTGTAGCAGACTTTAAGATGGATACGACTGCAGGAGAATACCGTGAATATCATGAAATTAGTGAAAAGAATTCTCCATCCACACGTCGGGATGTATATCATGGCTTCAAAGACCACGGCTGTATATAACTCTGCCCCCCGTGTAATGGTACGATATTATGACCTCCAAAGTCGCCTTGTTTGTTGATGTGTAAAGCTTTTGTCTCTGGCTGTATCTATGCTATCATAAACGATGCATGGTAGTATGAGGGCAGTGACGTTTACAACAACTAAACAGCCAAATCTATTTTCGTTGCTAAAGGGAGTATAAAAGTGCCTTCTTGTTGAGGCTGGCTGTTAACAGTTGATGGCATTGCTGTTCAAAGTGAAAATATTCTAACTTTTTGCCTTCCTCTGTTATGGAATTTATAACAGATATTATGTGGCTCCTTCACACAAGGTGAAAGCACAGGCAATCTTAACAATTAGTGGACATGACTACAATAATTACATAAAATAATCTTATCTAATATATTCACCACTGCAACATATCCTCATGCATGTTTTGTTTTTCCTGTGCCATCCAAAAGGGGTTCTCTGTCTGCTGTCTACCATCTGCTAGTGAACGCAGCATAAAACAGTAATTAACACTGACTGAAAACCAAGAATAAGCAGGCTGAGGATCTATAGCCATGCTCACAGCTCTATTAGGCTGTAGGTGCAATAGCTAAATGCTAACATCAGCATGCTAACAATGCCAATGCTAATTTGGTGATGCACAACATGCATAATGTTAACTGTGTTCACCATCTTAGTCTAGCATACTAACATTTGCTAATTACCACTAAACACAAAATGTAGCAAGGTGCCGCTAGTCTTGCTAAAAGTGAAAAACTACAAATAAAAAGCAGGACAGCTGATGGCAGCGGTGAAAGTACATTCTCTCTCTCACCTTGATGGTCCAGAGGCCTCGTGGCTGCTCCCCCCAGCAGTGCACCGTCATCAGGGTCCAGTTTTTCAGGCCAGCAGTGGAGGCGTCGTTGGGCCGTGTGTCCAACAGCATTGACACAGTGTTGGCTGGAGATTCCAGGCTTATGGAGAGGTCACCGCGACACACGGTGCTGATGCTCACTCTCACCTGGTGAGAGACAGGTGGCCAAAAATAAATGAAGGAAAGAGGTGTGAACAAGGAGATTGATAGAGAGATAGGGAAAACAAGAGAGACAAGGTGGGAGGACAGAGACAGAACAACATGTAAACATGTTATCTTTCAGGTCATCAGAATATGGCTCCCTGTGGCTGTTTACTGAATGTGAGGGAACTTAGTGAAATAAAGACTAGTCATTTAAACACAATTTACTTACTGATAACCTGCATTTTTACCTAAGATAATAGTTTGACATTTGATGTATTTGCTTTCTTGCTGAGCATTAGATAAGAAAATCAATATCATTCTCATGTCTGTACACTAACTATAAGGTTAGAGCCAGCAAGCAGTTAGCTTAGCTTAGTATAATGACTGACAACGTGGAAACCAACTATGCTGGCTGTGTAATTAGCTTGGCGAATTAAAATGTTATGTTTGGTTTGTTTAATCCATATAAAAAACACGTGAAAACAACATTTTTTAGTTTTTGTACTTGGTGACTTTCAGCTGTACTGTTTGCAACTCTACAGTGACGACAAGTTTCCAAGAAACTCCTGCACCCGGCCAAGAAATAGTCCTGTACATACTCCCCCATAAAACCATTTTGTTGTTTTTACACTTTGGTTTTTGTACAATTTAAATAAACAAGACGTTACCCATTAATTAGTGACATTTAGACGTGCTGCTAGGCAGATTATGTTACCTGTAGATAGAGAGCTCAGTTAACTGTTTCCCTGTTTCCAGTCTTTGTGTTAAAGAAAGCTAGCGTCATATTTTGTGTACACACATGGGAGTGGCATCAATCTTTTCATGACACTCTCTGCAAGAAAGCAAATATGCATATTTCCTAAAATATGAACAATGCCTTTAAATGTGAAGCAACACCAATTCGGACCGATCACTAAAAGCACTGGATTTTGGTGATCATTAGTAATATGTGTGACACCCAGATGATTAGGCCAATATGGTAAACCTGCCAAGTTTAAATGCCAATCTAGTCAGTGTTGTCTGAGATACTGTACATGTCAGACAGATGGACAAACCAATGATCTGTCCTCTGTCCCCCAAAGATGAAGACAAAGACAAGTAGGGCACAGAAAGAGAAGACACGGTGAAAAAAGTGGCTGAGGGGAATATTAGCTAAATGATTTAAAGACGCACATGCAACCCCTCCAGCCCCCCACCCCCATGATTCCCACCCAGTAAACACTCTCCCTGTCCCTGTTCATCACAAGCAGCACATCTGGTGTGACAATGGCACATCGCAGAGAGAGCCGCCAAGCTGCAAAAAGACTGACAGCCCGCTCCTGTTTACAGCGTGTTACCACGGCAACACGTCCATCAATCACACCTCGCAGCGATGGCCTGACCCACGCTTTCTGCCAGGGAGCAGAGCCGCAAAGATGAAGCCTTTTCAATTTACATGCTGACACACTCCCGCTCCCTCTCTCTCTCTCTCTCTCTCTCTCTCTCTCTCTCTCTCCTGCTATTTCACAAGTACACACAACACACTCACAAACGGATAACTCGCACAAACTCAAATGTGCACGTACACAGACACGCACAGTACGTATGCCTGCTGACACAGTCAAACATAAACACATTTGCATGTATGTGCCTGTACTCAAGAAAACAGTTTTGCCATTTTCTGCAAATGACACAGCCAACACATTACACATCACAGTATGATCCTTTTTTTTATCTCTTCTATTCTCAGATAGATCACATGACAAAGAAACAACGAAAACGATTTGTATGAAAAAAGCATCCCTGATTGTGGACAGAAGTTAAGTTTTCAAAACACTGATGTCTTAATTTGTATGATGTCGAGATCAGGAGGAAACACTTGAGGGCTGTAAGAGGCAGTTTACAGCAGAACCACAATACAAGTACACAAGAAAATATCTATACTGTTGGTGAAAAATGACCATTTCACCTTTCCACATTTTAAAGGAATAGTTCCACAATTCTTAAATTCTTATTTGCTTTCTTGTCCTGAGTAACATGAGAAGATCAATGCCACTCTCATATCTGTCCTTTAAATATAAACCTATAGCCAGTTATCTTAACTTATCATAAAGACTGGAAACCCTGTAAAGTCACAACAAGTTGTGGTTTAACAGGGGGTATGTGCGAGACTATTTGGTACGGATTAAACAAACAAGATATAACATGTTCATCAGCCTCTCCAGGATGCAACACAAATTCAGCCAATCCCAGTGAGTTTTGCACAACCTTGCAATTTTGTCCAATCACCACAACTTCACAGCAAATTTGACTATTTAGAACCGGTAAAATCTCATTTCACTGTAGCGCTGTGCAGTGTATTGATCAGTTCAGCCCACTCTCTCTTTTCTCTGTTTATCATGATACTTCTGTGTGAGCTCCGTGCCTGCAACAGAGTGACACACAGTGACAGGGCTAACAGTCACATGGCTTATTTTATAGGACTGTAAATCACCAGTTTCATCACGATACAATATTATATCAATTCTCTAGACAACGGTACGATATTTGCTGATATTACAAAGTCTGCCACGATACGGTTTTGAGGCGATTTAGGGGCCTATGACAGATATGAGATGATATTATATGCCCATTTAACACAGTCAGTTACAGAGGAAGCTGCCACACCTTACATTTATGGTTTGGGCCATAAAAGATTAAAAAAAAAAATGTGAGTAACTGTAACTGCTTACATACAGTGAAGTTTACTTTAAACTGACTCCACTAGCACACATAAAACAGCACATGGGATAAGCTACCATTCAGGGATTTCTGCCAGAAAGTCCTTGCTGGTTGAAATGTTTTCATTTTAACACAAACCAATATGTTTCCTAAAACATCAGGACTATCTGGCTTAAAGCCCTGAAGGCAAACTTCTCCAAACAGCCATGAAACATGGATTAACGACAAGAAGATTTCACAAAAATATCGACTTCATCTCAGTAATAACTGTCGAGGTTCAGGGACGAAAGAATTGTTTCTTTGCTGGTCACCAATTATTAGCTTAAGCATGTTTATGTTGCATAAATTAGCCTAACGGCCAGCTTAGATTTTTTTTCCTCTACTCATAGCTAAATTAATGACATGTACCATTATTATTTTTCTTACTCACCGTTGGTTTAAGTCACTGTATCTCCCGATAGAACAGCACAGTTGAATTTCAGCCTGCATTTACGTTTTTTTCAGCCAAGCATTCATTGTTGAAACAGGCAGGTAACGTTGCATCGTGTTTTATCTCGTAACAGCATTGTTAACATTCACCATGTGCTCTGTCTGTTTACCTGTATTTCTCCAAAATCCAAAATATTTCCACACTGCTGACTTATTCCCAAGTAAATAACGTTATCTTCATCGTCTTTCTCTCAGCTGCTTGCCATCTGCCCGCCACTGTTTGACAGCGACACAGTCTTTCAAAATAAAAGCATTTACTAACCATGACCGATATAGATCAATGTTTTCACTTTGCGTCGATGACATTGGATTGCTGATCATTTAATCGATATATCGTTCCAGATCGATGGATTGTTACACCCCTAGTATTTTACCCAACAGGTTTAACAACAGATTTGAGCCGTTTCTGTGTCTGTGTGCGACTGTTGGGACGGCTCATTGTTGGATGTTATCTGCTGCTGCTGTCTTAGCTTGTGCTAACCAGGCAGAGAGATCAGGAGGAAAGCAGCTCATGGAGACAGTCCTTCAGTGCTGCATCAAATGGCAGAAACACCTGATCACTGGCAATCAGCTGTTGTCTCCCCACCTCCCACACCATCACAAATAGATTGTAATTCTATGGGAAACACTAAATGCTCATAATGATAGGCTCAGCTAAAGCATCACAATTATTTTTTAAATTTTCACTTGCCCCAGCAATGGCATTGGTGAAATCAGGCATTTCTGGAGACAACACACCCCAAAACAGCCCACGAAGTCCTGAGGAGATTGTTTAATTAGTGAGCTGCAGAGGTGCTTGCAGGTGGATTTTGGTACTCATGGAGAGAGCCAGGCTTCCTGTTGTTTCTAAGCTACGCTACTCATGAAGCTGGTTATAAAGCAACTAGCTTTATATCTCTCTATATTTTCATACTAAAGTTATTCCTAAAAAATAGAACAGATAGATAGATAAATAGATTTTCGAACAATGTAGTACATGGTCAAGCCATCTGAGTGTGTTTTGAACTGCTGCCTGACCTGAACGTGCTCCAGAGTGTTGATCTCATTAGTCCTCCCATGGCAGGCCTCTGACTGGATGTTCACTTTGACAGTGCCTCCTGGAGAAATGATCCTAACCAATAAACACCATAATGTCAGTCAGTAGCCAGACCTCTTTCTCTCATGCTTATCAGACACACATACACATGCATCCTCTCTTACAGACAAAGCAGTGACAGTGTAGGTGACGACGAGATGAAAGATTATTGATTCCTGTTCTGTTGAAGACCATAAAGTAATGTGACACAACTAGGAAAACCTTGAAAAAAAACCATTAAGATATAAATGACAATATATAAGCAACAAAAATCAGTAAGAAACTATACAAATAAAACATCAGCAGCTATGGGGTTACATAAACATACAGTATGTAGTCGATAAAGCTTAAACCTGATAGGATGGACTGTAACTTCTTGCGTGCACTTCCTCTGTGGGGCAACAGTGTTAAAGTGCATGGCTTGCTGCACCATCAGCCCTGCATCCAGCAACCCAAAACCATACCTGAAACGAGAAGGGGACGTGCACTCCATTATATACTGTACGTGTTTGTGTATATGATAAGGAAAAGTATCCTTATATGCTCACACATGTGAACTGGAGGCTTTTACGTGGGCAGCTGAATGTGCTGCAGAGGAGAAGAGTAAGTGCTAATGGCTCCGACACGAGGAGGCAACAAGTCATTGACGAAGATGATGTTGTCCTCTGACACAATCGCTACCCGCTCTGTCCGGGCTGAGGCTGAGGGCTGCTGTTTGTACCTCCCGTAATTGCCTGGAGGATTGATTCTGAACAATGTGCCATCTCACGGACTGTAATCAAGCCTCATTATTCATTCTTTACCACCCCAATCTGGGTGCTGGAGACACAATGGCCGACCCTTAAGCGGCGTCGCTGCCTCGTGACTGTATGACCACTGCCTTTCTTACTTTCTCTCCTCCACTTTATCGCTCCTGCTTCGCCATCTCTTTACGTCTCTTTTGAATCATCCGCTCTCATCTTTCCTCTTTGCCCTCTCTTTTTTTCACAGAGCAGCCTGCTATTCAGCGTTCTTTTCCTCTCTAAATTCTCCTTCACTCTCCTCCATCAAACCTGAATTTCTTGCATCAGAACTCTTCTCCGCCACTTCAGTGATGCTGAAATCGCAGTCCTCATAAGTCTCTTCTTAATTCTCCCACAAATCTTTCATTTTCATGCACTTCTTCTCTTTTCACTCTTGTTAAAATCACAGTCCTCAAACTGAGTAACAGGGCTGTAACAACCTTTATTCTCCCCAACCCCTCCTCTTGGAAATCCAGAGGGGGTGACAAAGAGCTAATTTCTGCCATTATTACCATACAGACCTTATGCCGTTAATCTGCAATAAGTGAAATTCATTATCCTGATGACGGGGTCTCTCGGAGCAGCAGAGAGAGAGACAGAGACAGGAGAAAGGAGAGAGCTGATCAATAACTCAATCTGCTGCCCTGCATGGGGCTCCATCTCCGCTGTCTCAGACTGTCAGTGTGTCTGAGGAGGAGAGGCAGGAGCTGCAGCCCACACCATCCTCGTCCTAACAGCACGCCGCGCGATCAATGGACACAATCTAATCAGCCACTATCACCACCAATGACTTTTAGCATGTAGGCCCAGCATAATAGCATTAGGCAGACGGGTGTGTGGGGCTGAGGTGCGCTGCTGAAGTTCAAGGTCATTCGAGGGGTTTGTAAAAGCTGTGAAGAGTTGGAGCAAAACACAGCTGACAAGAGCTGAATGCAGAAGACTAGACCAGCAAGGAATTGACTGACATGGATCCTACTGAAGAATTAAGAACCTTAATGTGTTATTATTTGGCTCGTCAAGTTCCAAATGTGCTACTACTAAATGATTTGAGGTAAAAAGTGTCTTTATTGAGGTATCAATGTTTGTTAGAAGTCACCAAAAATGAACTGATTACAAGCAACTGTGATCCTGAATGCCCCCTAATACATATTTAAAGATGCATCCAAACTAGTTTTAGTGTTGTTGCTTAAACTTTGCTCTGCTGTTATGAGAAAAACTAAAAGACACTCTTTGAACTCACTGACTTTTTAAAAAAGATTACTTCATTTGACTATTGGCGCTGCAGAGAAACACAAAATGTGTTATGTAGAGAGGTAAGGGTTACATGTAACTGGGGTTTCAAGCCAGAACGACACATGTCTTAAACCACTAGGTCAGGGGTGGCCGTGGCTCAGGAGGTAAAGCAGGTCGTTCACTAATCGGTTTGGTTAGATCACAGGCGGTTCGATCCCTAGCTCTTCCAGCCCACGTCGAAGCATTCTTGTGCGAGATATTGAACCCGACATTGCTCCGGATGGTTGTTCCATCGGTGTATGTGTGTTTAAGCTGAGTAGCAGGTGGCACCTTGTGTGGTGGCCTCGGCCACCAGTATGTGAATGTATGGGTGAATGTGACATGCAGCAAAAAAAGTGCTTTGATTGGCCAGATGACTAAAAAGGTGCTATACAAGTGCAGGTCCATTTACCGTAAGACCACACCCCATACTCACTGAAAACAGACCTGTAATGCAAGGGGGCGTTATTTCAGGTAACGCTGAGACAATGAAAGAGCATAAGAGAAGGAAAGTTATCATGGAAACAACAACTTTATCTTTTATCACCAAAAATGCAGGATGAACAGTAGAAATAGTGTTCATACTGAAAAGTATTTTCTAAAACAGCAGGGCATTACAGTTTTTAACAAACACCATTCAATAGGAGTAAATAGTGTATTTATTAGGAAATATTTTCACCAGCGGATTAAGCCACATTTTGTGCACTAGTGAGCATTAACAGTACCAGGAAGGTAAATGTTGGATTGACTATAAACAAACCACTATGTGTGTGTTCATGGTATTGAATGAACTTGTCACCTTTTGCAACAGTGTGGCATTGGGTAAGTTTGATACTATATCAGACTTCGGCTAACTGACAATACCTGACTTCAGCTTTGGTTTTGATCATTACATGGAATTTGTTGACAATTTAAAAAAAAAAAACCCTGAATATTACCATATCTATGTACTATTAGTGAATCGTTGTTTACAGTTTGTAAACATAACATTCAAACTCCCTACACAATGTTGGAATAGGAAAGCCCACACCTTAGCAAGCTAACTAAGTTAACTGCCGGCATCTACCTGTCCAACAGAAAAAAGGCCAACTCAGCGCTGCTCTTTATCCCCATCCTCTCTTTCAGTGGTCGCCAGCAAAAGTGAAAGCCAAACCCAGATTCACTCTCATTTTGGAATGAGCTTTGTCTGCTTGGCATACGTTATTTTGTTTGTTAGGAACTCCTACATACTGTAGTATACCTGTAAGTACAGAGCCCACACAACTGTTCAACATGGCACTGCTCAGTGGCAGATTCACCAGAAAGAACACCAGAAATAGGCACTTGGGCTGCCTAATGTCCCGGATATATTTAATGTGATGGGGGCCATAATCACCATTACATTGAATCTATCTTATTATGCTATTTAGATCATTAGCTCACAAATTAAAGGGGATATTTGCCACCTTTTATGTAGATGTCTAATAATTGTTGGTGGTAAATGTAGACAATTGAAGCAATAAATTCCTCGGTGTGTGCTATATCGACCGAGAAAGCTGCTTGTAGAGCCATGCCAGCAGTGCCTACATGTACCAGGATGCATCACATGCTAGTCTTTTCTTATGGTCCCTGCCAGCCATATCCTCTTGCAAGGTGGGGTTCACACAGAATCCAGAAACACCGGGAAGCACTGCCCACTTCCTTTCAGCGCCCATGTTATCCAATTGAGGTTGATGCACCACAGTGTGGCGCACAGCTTCGTGGCCAGTTTGTGATGTGCAGCAATAGTTTTCGCATCTGGTGTATTTTCTCTACAAGCCACATGTAAACACACTCATAATATATTATAAATCAAATAAAGGATATCTTACATATAATATATATGATCTGATTCTGATAAATGATAAAAGATGCAGCGCTTGCTTGCCAACCCTTCTGATTTTCCTGCTGTTCCTCTGGAGTTTTAATTATCCCTGTTTTAACCCCCACATTTCACAGTTTCAAATTCAGCCCATCCACTGCATTTATAAGAAATAACCTTGCTGTTAGTTGTGCCCAAACACAGAGCAAGAGAGACAAAGAGACACACACGCACGCACACACGCATGCACGCACGCACGCACGCACGCACGCACACACACAAGCAGATGGACAGACAGACAGAGTCAGAGAGACACAGAGAGAGAGGGAAAATAGTAGAATTGTCTCAGCCTCTCTCTGCTGCATTTCTATGGCTGTAAACTCTGGCTCGAATGCATACGTCTGAATATCTGACTTTGCCAAAACACTGTAAAATGTCCATAACATTCTCTGTAGTCATATTTTAGGAGGCCATATTTGCAGTTGGAAATGTAGCTAGTCTGCAAAACAAGCAAAGAGAACAATAAAGTTCCGTTTTTGATTGGCATCGAGAGTGCACCCCCAGGTAAGCCAAATAGTCTGTAGTTCCTCCTCCTTCCAACTACATCACTGTGACGTCAAATGATGGCACTGGATGAAGAAAAACTCGCTCAATAACATACGCACTCAAAGTTTACTGCTTCAATAGACTGCATTTACCATCAACACTGATTGAACATCCACATAGAAGGTGGCAAAATTTCTCTTTAATGCACATATACAGAAATATTCCTCTGTCAGCTTACATGTCTTATGGTCTATTAATATGAAATCTGTATCTGGTATTTTGAAGACATAATTCTTAGCTAGAGTTAAAATAAGGTTCACGATTAGGTATGAAGATTCTGTCATGTAGAGTTCTGAATTTATCGTGTCATCATGAATTAGGCACTTAGACATTACATGTCTGAATATACTTTAGTTTAATTTCTCAATCTGGCTGCCTAAAATTATTAAGTACAATAAAATACAAAAGCAGTAACAATAGATCACCTAACATATTTCACAGTGGAGAAAACTGATACCTTGACTTCTCATAAAACAGAAACTGTTGGTGACCGGGGCTCGCCACTCTGCTCCCTTTTAGTGATTAAATATACCCTCCCCACCCCGTACCCCTTAGTGAGAACTCTGCACCTATTAAATCCTACAGCTCCCGCAGATCGATCGGGCTTGCCCCAGCTCCAAGGCCATAAACCCACACAGACATATATCTGATAGAGAAAGCTGCAGGAAACAGGTTTACCCACGATAGAACATGATGAAAATGACAGATTTTATGTCCCCTGCCATGTCAGTGAAACACCACCGCTGAGCTGAGCCGCTCCCCAGCCCTTTCAGCCATCTCATCATCAGTAGCAAGAATCGCAAAGACTAACACACTTTCAGGGAGAGCCTTGTGATCTCTCCCAACAAAAATGCGCACAGGATTTATCGCTGCTGTGGTGTGTGACACTGCGGAGTAGTTTAGTTACAGGATTTGTACATTTCCCTGTAATGAATGTGATTGAGATGTTTGGAAACACTGCAAAAATGTTTAAGATTAAAATGTCTTTAAGATGAAACCCACATAATGTAATTCATATCAAGCAATTAGTCAGAAAACATAGTCATCATATTTTCAACTTGTTCTCTCTCCACCTCCTGCGTGGTCGGAGGGAGGTTGAGCCAAGCCGACTACAGAGTGACAGCTGATCTTCTGTCCACGCAGCACGAAGCATGTTAAACCCCCGACCCCCCGCCTCCACACATATCGAATCTGCGGCCCTCGCATTTTCTCCATCCACTTTCACTCCTCGATAGCGCATGCCCTTGCAAACTCTTACTCCCTCCTTCTTTTTATCCATTAGGATGAAGGCCACTCCCCCCCACCTCTCCATGGGGCCTCTTTGTAACTGTCGAGGAACCCTTTTCACTTTTTGTTCTGCAGGCCTTCCCAGGTCCTTTCTCTGTTGATATTCACACCATCTGCCAGCAGCGGAGGAAGGTGCACACAAACCCAACTAGCACGGAGACATCAAGATCTCCAGGGTTGAGGTCCTCACTTCGTCTTTGCACACGGCATTAGAAACACAGTTTTAACAACTGGTGTGCTGCAACCAACACAGATTTTTGCAGCCATCCAGGGACCTAGTTACTGCAATCTCACCCCTTGTTTGCAGTGGTACGTCCTGCTAAGTCCCCCCCAATAGAAGTGGCTGTAAAGAATCACTCAAGCCGCACTAAGCAGCTGCCTGTGAGTTAGGTCATTTTCCCAGGAGCCACAGAGTGGGCATTGGCAGGACCTCAAAAAGAGGGGACACCATCTGTTCAGCGCCTGAAAAGGTTGGTGACACCTTCTGTGGTACCAACAACTTCTAATTAAGTGGCCAGGAATGCAGTAGCAGCTCCAGCTCGTGATTGGTGGGCTTGCTTTAGTTATCCTGACGACAACACAGTAGACCCCCGGTCAGCTTCACGCACCTCTCCATCACATCTGGCCATTGGCTAATGAAAAATGAACGAAGAGAGAATACAATAAACACTTGATGAAGGTGACACATGACTGGAGCAGCCAACAAAAACTATATTTACTTTTGTTTTCTCTGATTTGTGTCCCTTTTTTGTACTTCTTAATTGAATGTTTATCAGGAGCATTGAAAACTGCATAAGCCCTGTGGTCAATCCCAGCGTGGTTTGTTTCTGTTATATCACGATGCACTAATTTCATTAATATTAGGATTTAAATGAAATAACAAACGGACTTAACATTCTTCTGATTTCCATCGCTCTTACAGCCAAATCTGCTGCTCAGAAATGTTACTAATTAGGCTTATTAAGTAATTAAGAAGAGGTCTTAATTATATGTGCGCCAGTGGGACCTGCATGGCTGTAACCATGAAATGCTGTGCCGCGCTGCTCAGCTTTGTTGGTTTGGTTGTAATACAATTTCCCTCATTTAACTGTTCTGAATGTGTGTTTCTACAGAGAAAAAAAAAGATTTTGGAATACATTTTTAGGCTGTATTAGGCAAATATCTGTCTGGCTTGAAATTACAGAGAAAGAAACACTCAGCAGGCTTCAACAGCACAGCCTCAAAATGTCAAGGGAATTACCTTGCAAAGAGTTAAAAGTTTAATGAAATATATTGCGGGGAGGAAAATGAGGGGTTTGGCACAGGCATGGACTTAGTCTCAGGAGAATGGGCACCAAGCGGCCCTCTCGGTCTCTACAGCCATCAGTCAAACTAGCAGCCACCCGTCCCCGTCTCTTACACAAGGAGACTTCTCTAGAAGCCACAATGATCTATACCCCATGACCTCACTCTCAGTGTCCAACATATTTTGATTTGTAGCTCGAGTGTTATTCAAACACAAATTCAAAAGAGGATGAAATTCAGCAGAGAGCTTTTGTTGGACGCACACCAAGGTACAGTCCTTTTAGATGTCTCTGCCCTTGTGGGGGGAGAAAGAGAGAGAGAGAGAGAGAGAGAGAGAGAGAGAGAGAGAGAGAGAGAGAGAGAGAGGACTGAGTATGCGCCGTGCTACAAGCTTGGCAGAAGATTCCCTCCCGGGTCCCGAGTGCTTTTCTTTCACTCTGGACAAAGCAAACACTGAACCAGGAGCCTTTGTTTGCCTCTTCAAAGGGACAAGTTTTTGATGCCATATCACTAAATGCGATAGAGCAAACAGAAATGAAATGATCAAGAACAAAGTCTGTGCTTATTGACAGGTATGACATCTGCTACATGATTTCACCATGGAAACCACAAAGAGTTCAAAAGTTCTGTGTTCCATTTGAAATATTACAAAATATACTATTATGCCTTCAGGTTACAGGTCCCTTTAAGGGCATATGCCATTATTTGGACTATGGCAAAGACCTTAGTGAGCCTAGAACGTAAGATGGAAAGCGAACATGCATAAATAGTGACGTTACTTTTGTTTAGAGTTATAAATCCCCAAGAGCTTGAATTTAAATAGTTATTTAGGATATGGGAGGGGAAGAGTTATTTGAGAATATAAGAGAACATAATTTGTCCATTGTATTTGACCATGTTTTACAGCTGGGTTCTTTGAGATCCCACAAAGAGGTGATACATTTTCTGTCATGACTTATGAGACATGTCATCGCTTCAAAATCATGTTTATAAACAACTGTCAAAAAATTCATAAAAGTCATTAAGTATTGAGGTTAAGTATGTTTCTCAAACTGTAAAAGAGGGACCTGGGTTTCTCTAACACAACATTAGGGTTAACCAAATACCCTAAACTTCAATCAACAGCCCTGGCTATTATTTGCTTCAAAGATTGAATTTAACCGGGACAGGAATCTATATTGGATGGGCGTTTCACACAAAAGTCTTGCTCAGCAATCATAGGAATAGCTTACTATCGAACTAATTAGTTTAACCAATATTACTAATATTTACATACAAATTCGACTATCTGGAAATATCAGTTATGAATCATTCATTTGATTTTGCCCTGAGAGGCCGCGCATCACAGACAGAGAAAGGCTCCCTGTAAACCAACACAGAACATCTTTATCGAGTTAAAAACAATTTACAACTACAATCAGATTTTATGAAAAAGCTTTTCGATTATTTTGATTAGTGGACCATTACGGACTAAAGGAATGTAGGCTAAATAATCGAGGAATGGACACATTTGGATGTTGTGACCGCATCAGAGATAGGAAGTCACCACATTTTTTTTTGTCTCTTTTGTCTCGTTTACCAGGTCGGTAAATCTGAATGAAATAAACTATACTTAGGTGGTTTCTGTAAAATGAAGTGAACAATTGAATTTAAACATTTATATTTGTATGTGCATTCTGAGTAGTTAAGTAATGTTAGCTCAGGTGGATAGGTGATGTCTCTGGCTTTGAGATGTTTTATACATTCAAAGAACTTATTAAAAATTGACCTGCTTTGATGCGTTAACAGCAATCAGACCTGGTGTCTAATTAAGACCGGTGTTTACTTTTTAAAAATCTGTAGCCACACCTGGCTATGAATGTTTTGCAGGACTTTGCTCAATACGGATGTGGAAATGTGATTTTTCTATTTAGTATTGCTAAAAACGGTGATAAGGTGATGTATTGGTGGAGACTTCTGAGCTCTGCAGACTACAGAGCAGATTTTAAGTTGCCAACAACTTGCTGCAAGCTAACCATGGTGGTGACATAATTTAACTCTGAACAAGAAAAAAGAAAAGAGGGGTGAGAAGGATGCTCATGCTGTTGTGGAACTTTATTTTGAAATTTCTTCTGTTTTTCAACCCCCCTAGTAAAATATCAAAATTGCTACTAGTACATGAATTATGCATCAGTGGAGGTTTGGAGGAGCACAGGGTCCCAGCAACCCCCCACTCGTCTTGTAGCACAGTAGGGTGGAGTGGGTGATGTCTGTGTGTGTATGTGTGTAGGGGTTTGGGCGGAGGGGTGTACAGGCACCCCTCTGTTTGCCTGCTGCACCCCCCTGCCGGGAGACACGGCACCCCCTGCAGGAGGTGCAGCGCTCCGCTTCCCCTGTCCCTCGGGGCGAGTCGGTGTATGTCACACACAAACACACACTCGGCTCATTCAGCCCAGTTTATCTGCTGACCCATCAATCAAATGCATATCCACACAAACATGCGCACACACAATTAACATCAACATTTTGCATCTGTGCTTACAACTGCAGTGCAACAATACTTCAGGCTTGCAAAGGAAAGAAATACTTTCAACCGAGTCACATTCCACTCAAAACTAAAGTTCCAAGAGAGGACGTTAATAAGGAATAAGAAGGAGAGCTAAACACTGAGATGTCATGCCATTTGTTTATCTTAATAAACCTATTATTTCTAAATAACGCACACACCCATAAAGAGCCTCCACTTCCTCTCAATTACCCAACAATTACCCACACATAGATCCACTCTCCTTTCACAGTAAACAATATCATTGCATAGCTACAATAATATTAAGTGATAGTGGGATTGTTAGACTGTGGATGAGCTATATCTGTAATCTTCCCGTGCACACACTCACACAAATATGCACACACTTTCTCTCTCTCTGCTAAAACACATGTATATAGACCACAGGCTCAGTCACGGAGTAATTGGCTCAGCAATGAAAAAAGAGGAGGTCTGGATAATTAATTAATCTATCTGGCTGGGGCAGAGACGCAAGGCCAGTTTTACAACCCCACCAGGGAGACGGAGGGAGAGAAAAACAGAGAGAGAAAGAGTGGAGGAGAGAGAGTGGGGGTGGGTGGGGGCTGCCCTGGGACGATCTATGGCCTTCTATGAAATAGAAATAGCTTGCCAGAATGCAGTGGGTGTGTATACACTCACATTTTACACACAAACACACACATCTATTCCATTTTCCATGGATCTGTGCACCTTGGCACACGCACACATGTACACACACACATATATAAGACAAAACGACAAAATGCATACACACTCTCTGAACTTCATATTCATTGAGATTTATAAAGCTGACAGAGTTGCGAGGTTATTGATCTTCAGTCAATTCACGGACGGACCAAATGGGAACAAACCTACTCTCAACATATTTTCCAAACAAGATTACACTGCTTTATTTACGGTGATAAACGTGGGAAAATCACAAGAAGAGAAAGCATTCTGATAAAATCCTTCCCACTGAAAACTTCAACTCTGTATTTCTTGATTCTTACAAGGGCACTGACTATCGGCTTTTTGGTTTCTTCTTATTTTTTTTATGATTACGGCTGGGTATTGAAATACTTTATTTTTTTGTTACTAACTGAAATGTGTGAGCCCATTTGCACGCAGGGACTTTTCCAAGGGCCAAAAAACCATCTCAGGGTTGCAGGAATGTTACCTATTGTTCCTGGTGCCAAATAGTCCATGCTCCAGGGTTAGGACTTTTGGATGAGCCAGAACCTTTGAGGGCAGAATACGCAGTGCTCAGAATCACTTTCACATCTGCATGTCTCTCGTGTCATTCCCTGCATCCATTCTAATATCAGAGTTGTGCAACAATACAAAGAAAGAACAACATGACTCAGTGTTATTTCCTCAGGTGTGAAAATTGCTTCTCAAACACTGGAGTTGTTTTTAAAAAGTTACTGGACTAATTTGCCTAAACTTTAGAGTTCTTCAGATGTGGTGGAAAAGCAAACAGGGATGCACAAGTGGGAGTACAGTGCCTGATTTATTTCTGCTGCATTCACATGCTCTTCGAGTGGTCCCATTTCCTGAGTTAGGAAGTCGTTTATGAGCTTTTTACTTGTAATGAAGACACAATGTTGACGCTACAAAGAGGATGTGTTGTATTTAATTGCTCAGACTGTTTAACCTCCCAGTGAAGGTTCAGATGCTATCCAAGTGTGCTGAAACAATCTCAAGCTTTATATTACAAAGTGATTTTATGCCAGAATAGTTGCTGGACCAGTGGCCTACGTCCCCTAAAACCACTTAAATATTGCTTTACGTTTGTTATCAGGGCTGATGCTCATAATTACCTTTTCCAACTAATCTAAGTCCTTCTGCGTGGACAACATCTAATAGCTACAGCCTAACAATGTATTACAACTTACATGTGAGCCAAAATTAATATGTAATATATAAATTATTAAAAGGTTCTTAAAGATCAAGATCAAGATCAAGATAGCCTTTATTGTCATTGTACAGACACCTATACAACGAAATTGGGAGTGCCACAACTGAAGGTGCATTAGGAATAAATATAAGAAAAAAATAAAACAAGTGGAGACAACCCAAGACAAACAAGACGAACGAGACAAGAGCATACAGGTCATTTACTTTCCTACGCCATGTTTTTGTGACATCAGCTTGACAAGTCATGTACCAAAATTCTCCAAGACTTCCTAAGATGTTCAGACATGAGGGGGCGGTCATGTGAATTTTCCAGATGGGGAAACTCGTTTATCCGATTATTCCAACACCACATGAACGCAGGGTTCAGTCCAGTTCCTGTGGCATCTTGGTTCCTGGAACTATTTGATCACAAAGAGGCATTACTCTTTGATCAGACAGTTGCTGATTTAAAAACAAATTTAGCCAATTTTAAACTGTTTTATCAAGGTCAACTTCTTGTATGGCTTTGTGTGTGTACACAACATTTAACATTCGAGAACTTTGGCTTTGTCTTTCAAATGAAAAGAAAGTTTTTCCTTTCCTTTATATTTAAGTTTATATATGTTTTTTTTAAGTATTGTTTTGTTGTTGGTACGGCAACTTCTGTGCTGAATACACACTGTAAGATAAAACTTACAAAACTAATCAATATGCAGCCTGACTATTAGCAACTGAATGTTTTATTATTCTGTGCTCCCTCTCTAAATTTGGACGTTTTATGGGTTCGTGAACGCAGCTCAGGTGAAACTCTTCATGAGTACTTTTTTTCCCCCTTAGCAGCAGTTTGAGTCACAGAGTGGATAACTGGATCAGATCAGATCAGATCAGATCAATGGATGGAGAAGCAGGTGCTGCAGAGGCATGTGAATGCAGACTTTTAGACCCAGCACAATCAACAGTTAAGTTTCACTTTCACTGTGTCTGACACTCTACTGCTCCCTCTATGGCCAGAGTATGCTCTGCACTTTGTGAGTAAGGTGCAGTGAATAACCGAACAGTATATATCTTACAACAGCACTGCCAATGAATGGTCCAGCTCCAAAAATAAAAAATCAATATGTGACAGCAGATGTTGTCATCGTGGTGGGCCGCCACAAATAAATTAATGTGTGAGAAACCCTGATGTTATTTTACCCTTGAACAAATTGTATGACAGAGTTGATGACAGGTAAGGGGCACCTAAATGCTTAATGAGGCATGCATATATATGTATATATATGAGCCTGAACCTGACAAATTTGAGAGCCTTCCATAAAAGCAACAGAATACCATATTGTATTGAGAACATACTCCTCTTACGAAAATAGTGTCAAAATACACTTCTTGGCTGCTTAAACCCTGGCAGAGGAGTGAGATGAAGAGTGGAAGAGAGGAGTGTTGCTTTTCCACAATCCCAGACAGTTTGTCTGTCAGACTCAGGAAGGGATCTGGAACTTGAGAGTATTCTTTCCCCCTTTTTTCACCACAAGCCTGTGTTAGTGGTTGTCAGATCTAACAACAGGATGGGAGAATACAACACACACACACAAACACGTACACACACCTCAGCTGAGGAGGGAAGTGGCAGGTACATCACGTCTATGGTAATAGAACAGCAGATGGAACTGGCAGGCACACACAGCACCTTGTGCTTTGACACAAACACACACATGCTCTTGCATGTGCACACACTCACTTGTTCATACGTTACAAAAATGCACTGACACAAACACGCAAGAACAAGCTGCTTTTACCTGACGGTGATGAAATATCACGTCTGAAAATAAATAAACAGCCATAATCCACACATGTGCTTAACAAGATGTGAGTTTGAATCTCTCCCGTCAGTGTGTTGAGTGCAGGCCAGCTATAAATGGCTTCTTGCTCATGAGGAAGTGTTGGTCCTAGAAGGTGTTGTCTGCTTCTGACTTGTCTCTCCAGGGCACTGTATGAGCGACGGTGTAGCTACTGGCCCTGATAATCTAAGAGATAAATCATCTTTAGTCACTCTCTAACAGCCTGACAGACAGACAGGCCTAAGTACCTGGGAGGGTGGCAAAGGGACACTTTAAAATCTCCAGTGATGAGGAGTATTGCCGTGAAGAAAACAGTTAGCCGCCCCAAGCTCCCTCCTATCCCCCCGAGTCTCTGGCTGCCATTTTGGCTGCGTCTCAAGGCGCTATTCCGGCTCTATCTCATGTCACCGTTCTGGCTGTCGTTCAATTCTCACGTTGGCTCTCGTTCAGGCTTCCATTCTGGCTCTGGTTCAAGCTCCACAGTGGCTGTGTTTTGGGGGCTTCATTGTGGCTCTGTTTCAGCAAACCCCCCTCCCTCTCCCTTCCTCCCCCTTCAGTTTTAGCACCCCAGGTAGCTGGCCTCCTGCCCAGCCTGCTGATCAGTGGGAGATTCAGGCTCAGGCCTTTTGTTTGGGGTGGCATTTTGCCTTTGTTTTCCCATCTCGCCTGTAATCTAAACACCCAAAACATCTCATGCTTGACAAATCGGCCCTGAGACGAGGGAGCAGCGGAAGACAAACGGCTGGAAGCGGTTCAACCCCAGGCAGGACTGATGGTGTCCGACTGGGCCTGACCTCCCAAAGGTTAAAGACACGTTCACTTACAAAGCAATCAATTACCCAGGCTGTGTGGGCGCTTTTAACCAACCTCCCCTCCTGCCTTCTACACAGCCGGCGTTATTGATGAGGGTCCCAGTGTACAGCACACTCCAACCTGGAGTGTGTATTACATTTCACAATTGAAATAAATCTCAGATTCTTGGTGTTAGTGCCTACCTGAACCTCTCTCCTGCTTTATATTGTCTCTCTCCCCCCCCCCCCCCCCCCCCCCCTTCGCCTCCCAACACCTCCTCCCTCCCTCCCTCCCTTTCTCCCTCCTCTCTGCAGGTTGTTGTAGCAGGTTTATTCTGGTAGTTTGGGCTCCGTGGGCCCCGGCAGGCCCCTCAGCTGTTCCGCTGGGTTTGTAATTACCATTTCATTAAGAATGACAGTTTCGGGGGTTGAAGCACCATTTCATCCGGGTCTCGTGGGGAAGGCGCTTGCCAAATTTCCAGCGTGAGTGGCAATTATCTCTCTTCGTGTCTGCAATTCACCATTTTGTACTTAGTGGCTTGACAACGGCTAGGAACATTTTGTTGGAGTAATAATAGGTCTGGGATATTTACACTGTAGCCCACTCAGGCTCAGCTCTGTGAACAGACTGATATGAGCTATCAGAAGAGATAGAAACAAACTAGAGGAAACACTACAGAGACAAGTACTACACTACTTCTTTGGCACGCGTGGAGCCTTGAGAATTGATTCAAGGTTCAATTTATTTCATGTATAAGGTCATTTGGGTTCTGAGTAAGTGCTCATGTAGTATATTTTTATTTTGGATTCAATCATCATGTGTTTGTTTTACTGCACCTCTGCTTCTTCTAATGTTTCTCTTTTGGCCAGTAGGCAAAAATGACTCGTAATCTCAGTGGAGCAACTTAGTGCAACTATAAAAGTTAAACTAAGGCATTACAATTGTTTTTTCCGCCATGCGAGGAACATCTAAAATGTGTACTATAGCACTGTTTTAAAAACACCATTTATAAATATATCACTACCTACGAGGCTGAACAGAAATCAGTTTAAACTATGTATGTAATGCACATGTACAGTAAGTACAGCAGCAGAAACTCAACCACTTTACTTGTAAACATCTTTCCTTTTTATGTGATCTACATGACCTTCATTCTCTTTGAATGCCAGCATTTTTATAATTGCCATCTCTTGTCTCTTAATGTACAGTTTGTACACTCATGCATTCATCTGCATGCCAAGGTACGTGCATACATGTGCGTCAAATGGTAGTCTGTCTTATTACAATACTCACATGCCCACATGCGATTAAAAAATTGCTTGGTGGCAATAATTATTCATCCTGGCCTTGGACTGATCCTTTCACTAGTGTTGTTTAAGTGTTAGAGAGGGAAGACACAAGCTAAAGCCCTCGATTCATGTAAAAATGCACTCTAAAGTCCAGGCAAAGCTAATGTGAGGCTTCAGCAGTCTGTGTTAGAAAACTCAAGTGGGTATCCTCTGATGTTGCAGTTTTTTAGTGAAAAATTCTCTCTCTCTTTCTGAGACTGACAGTCTTGGTGACCTCTCATCCTGCAACACTGTAATTCTCTTGACCAGACCAGAATTGTTCAGACTTCATCAGTCAGAGATACCAAATAAGGGACACCAGAAACAGAAGAATATGCATCCTATACCATAATATGGGGAAAAGAGTGTCATTAAGTAAAAATGAATCAGGTATTGTATTACCCCATATACTGTGATTGGATCATGTTAAGGTCTAACTTAGTCTCAGTTTCAAGTCATTTAAAGGATAACTGAGACCCATGTTTTTGCATTGTGGTTGCTTTGTAAACACACTACAGGAAATAAACATGCCAGAAAAGAACTGATTTGTAACTTCCACAATCAAAGGCAGAGTTAAAAGACTCAATTTAACGTGGAAATCTTAAACACAATAAGTGATATAAATAGCTGTGATACATATGAAAAAAAGAGAACTTGTGAAAGAAGGTCAAACCTTTCTTACTTTCTCACTTTCACACATCTGTCCAATCACTGCATTAAGTGAGTGCGAATTACAAATGGTAAATTACGGAAACTTGAGAAAATGTTAGTAGCAATTCTGAAAGGTGTGGGCAGAGGGGGTTTCAGAAGCTATCCTACCTTATGACAAACACTTTAAATAAAGTGTACTGACAGCTTTAAGCAGGTGAGGAGTGAACACAGCCTGAGAAGAATAAAGAAAAGTTTCAAGTGACTTCCCATAGAGGGAAGTCACTTAATAACTAATAAATTTACAAATATAACTAACATAAATACTTCACCCCCAAAACAATCATTTGTGTATAAGTTACTCACCCCATGCTACCTTGGATACTTGAAAACTTTGTTTTTGCATGCAACAAGAGCAAAACTATATTAAAACATTCATTTGCAAAAACTCCAAGTGTCATTTATCCAATCATATATTGCAATTTTGCAAAAACCTAAATAATTACAACAATGCGAGGATGAGTAGTGTGCCAGGCAAGTGCATGTGTTTGAACTCCGCCCATGCATTCCTTTCAAATCCCACCTCCTAGCTCGTTCATTGGCCAGGAAATGACAAGCTTGGGTGACTGACAGCAGAACTTCATTTTAGTGCATACAATTTTTGTCTATTCTTGATTTTGTATTGGTTTTCCCAGGACTCTGACCATGCTGAGCTGCAGTGAAGCGACACAGTAACACAAAAGAGGGAATTTTGTGGAAAAGATCTATACTGCTGAAGTCACGGTAGTCCAGCATAGAAGACATTTAATATCACAGAATGAGGACTGTGAATTTTGTCCACGATTTCTTCCAGTGTAGTTGCTCTAGGCTTCTGGGCCAATGTGTACAGGACGAATTATAATAGCAGCCAGTAAGTATTGCACCAAGAAAGACTTGAAAAAATCGGAATGTTTATTGTTGTGAATGTCAGCAAATGCGAGACAGGAAGTGTGCGACCCTTTTAAGTGTGTGTCTGTCTCAGTGTTTACTCCTCCCTCTTAAGAACAAAAAATGGCAGGCGTCCGCTGTGCTGAGTTATAGTGACATGACTCACGCGATGTCTACTGCGAGTGACGACTACAGCTCTTTTAATTGCATGTCTGCGCTGAATGATGGGATACTTAATTCCTACACATTCCACACAATTGCTTTTCACACTGGCAGAGGCCTGGGGAGGCAGCGGAGGCTTTCTGTGGCCATATGGAGAGGGAGGCAGAGCCCGAGCTGAGTGATCGGGAGCTTACCGCCTCATCCCTGCACCAGACTGGCTGCTATACTGTACTGAAGCTGCAGACGGGCACATGAAGCAGCACGACTAATGAAACACATTCCACACACACCGCAAACCACACACACACACGTGCATGCAACTGGGATGTGGTTAGATTTAATTTAGCTTTAGTCTCCATAAACACACTCACAGATACGTAAGCAAACACACACTCACCAGTCATCTCTTAGTTGCACTCAAACGCACACATATGCACATAAACAAGCTCACACACATTTGCAGTCTCTTACATAAAATCAACCAAACGCACAGCAGAATAAACACACTTTCACACATGGTCTCTAACACACGCGCACACACACAGACACACACAGTCAGCTGTATAAAGCGTGTTGACAGTCCTGTCAGCTCACGGTAGCACCATCAGGCTCCCTGCTGTCCTGTGAATGGGTCACTTCTCCTTCTCCTTCATCTCTCTTATCACTCGGTCACATCGCCTGTTTTCTGTTGAGTCTGGAGTAAGAATAGCGCTCTAGTGCTACAGTAATTGGATAGTGCAGTAATGCTCTGACCCCAGCTTTTGTGATATTGGATTCTAAGTGGCTGATGAGTAACTGGTGATGTGGTAAAACCAAGCATACTGAACCAACATGTCGTTTAAACTACCACACTGCTCAGCACATGTTCTCTGAAGTCGTCCGGTGAGTCTATAGTCACGCTAGCTGCAGCCTGACTAACTGAGACTTTAATTCTCAGGCTAAGGAAAACTAAAAGTCAAATGTTTTAAAGACCCCCTCCTCTGAAAGAATTGGTTTTCTTCTGTTTGTGTCACCTAAAATGTCTGACCTTCACTATACTGACTTGTATCTGTGCAATGTTTGTCACTAGAGAGGTGTTTTCACATTCCTCTACCAAAGAGGGCAAGGCCTGTGCACTTCCCTAAAATCTGAGATTCAAACATACCCCGGGCAAGCTAGATTAGATACACTACTACTACTTATATGGGAAACACATAATACTAGGAGAACAAACTTTGACACAACACTGGCAGTACTATAAAAATCTCAGGCAGACGGAATTTATCTTTCAGCACACTTTGATTAGACCTCTGTGATACTAACTGATAATAATGTTAACACACTGTAAAAACTTTGCCATCAATAGATATTTCTCAGATCACGTGCTTTTACTTGAATAAGTCTTCAAAGATACACAAAGGTACAGTCCTCGGTTTTAATATTGAATCTTTACATACTTCCAATCAGGAAGGTTTTTCATTGTTCATGTAATAATAGTAATTCCGTTAAGCTTAGTATAGTAATATGTTGACATTTGCTATCATGTAAAATAGTATGAAAGAGTTGAGGCTGATGGGAGTATCATCACTTTGAAGGTATTTGGTCACAAGACGAAGTGTTTGACAAAAAAGTTCACGAAGACCATGAATGTTTGCACCACATTGCATGGCAGTCTAGTAGACCGTTATCATGACATGCTGCTGTACATGAAACATCAGAGGATCACCAAGGTCAGGAGGATACATCCTCTGGGAACCATGAATATCTGGACCAAACTGCACAACAATCCATCCAATGGCGTTTTGCAATACTTCAGTCTGGTCCAAAGCACTAAACCAAAAATAAGGTTTCGTTGTCTTGTCATGTCCTTAACACAGTATCAGAGTTTTTTTTTCACTCTGACAATAAGAACATATTGCTCTAAAAGTGAGACTTTGGAATTGCAATGATAGTGGTTTGACTTGTAGTCATACCTGTCATGTTCCTAGTCTTCTGACTCACACAGTTGCAGTGTGTTTCTACACTTGTCAGTCAAACTGGTGTGTCTAGCACCGGCATGTGAGACTGGAAATGTGAAAAACATCAGTTCCTGCGTGCTACAGGATTTTTCCTGGGAAAGTCCTACCAGACACTGTTTGTTCAGAACTGCAAACATTAAAGCCTTCATGACTTGGAGGTTCATCAAAACATTTTTTGTAAATTACTTAAAACATATTGAATGCCAGCACAGGTATTAGCTATTGGCAGAATTAATGCTAACATACTGCTATTGGCGTCAGATGTAACGGTTAAATGTCAGCTCCAAGAACAGCCAGGAGTACTGTTCATTGATGTGACCCTGGAAATACCCTGGCCCCCACAGACCCCAGCAGGCCCCTGTGCATGCAAAGTAAGGATAGAGAGAGACATATAGAATATATGGAGAAAGACAGAGAGCCTGCTAATGCATTTAGTAGCCAGACCTCGTTTAAGAAAAGCCCTTAATGACTTTAATTGATCTTTATTAGCTTCAATTAGTGAGGGACACTGGGGGGAAAACAAGGTTGCGATTCCTGCAGATAGATCAGAGGAGGTGAGTGGGATCCAAGGGAAGTCTAGGGGAGGGGGAAGGAGAGAGAGAGAGAGAGAGAGAGAGAGAGAGAGAGAGAGAGAGAGAGAGAGAGAGAGAGAGAGGTACAATCTGTGTGTTCTTGTGATTTGAATTAGTTTGTAACGTTTAGTCTCTTGAGTTCATGCTGTAGATTACTAATGAAGTAAAAGCAGTTAACATTACTCACATGACGTCCTGTCGTCCTGCAACACAGTCAAACCTTATGGTATGGGTATAAAAAAACTGGGAAAGAAAGGTGACATTGTAATTTGCTCAGTTTGTGCACATAGACACTTAAAGTGTGCCCCAAACAGAATACCGGGCCAGTTTTAGAGGTGGCCACAGTGGCACAAACTGACGTGAAAACACGATCATGGGTGTTGAAAATCTTTTAACTTAAGCAAAACTTTGCGCTCACCCCGGGACTTTATGGATCGCTAGCTAGAATTAGACACAAAATGAGTGTGTCCATTTCTAGCTAGCACACTGTATGTCTGTTGATACACAGGTTGGTAAGGGCAAATCAACATGGACTGCACTAAAGGTCCAGTGGTCAAATTCGTTTGAATGATGTGACCGCACTTTTAAAGGGATACAGAACAGATACTGATCTCAGATTTCCAACTACTCAAACTGCAATGCTTTTCAAGCTTGGAATAGGTTCCTATAGGTTGGTAGCATCGACATAAAGTGGGTGTCATACATTGTGTGGCTGGTTGGTGGACGGCTCAATCCACTAGGATGTCACAGCAGCAGTCTATGAACAAATCACACAGTACAAATAATAGTGCAATAAACAAATGCCAAACACAACTACGAACATGCAGTAGTAAGTAGAACTACTGCTGCCAACCAGTCAAGTTGCAGTTTACATCCATGTCTGTACAGACACATAATATTTGTAGTAAAGTCTTTGAAGGAATTTATTAATAAAAGTTATAAAATGTATGTTTTGGCAAAATAGAAGTTTAACTATATTTACATGTATGGTTCCAGTGATTATTTTCCAGTGAGAAATGTGCATCTATTTTACAAAGGTGTACAGAGGACTGAGCTTCGCCACACTGTCCAAATCACCAGAAGCTCAAAATCAGCAAAACCAATGAGCTTGTGGTGGACCACCAGAGGAACATGACAGAACAAAGTTGTAGCCTTGACATCGGACAGTGCTTCAAACATGGATGTTTCTGCAAATAAGCCACATATTCTGTAATGTGAATGCTTAAAACATCTTTGACCCGGCAGCACAGAAGATCTATACACTCAGCATGGTTTCAAGGTGGATGCCTGGAGGTGATTAGTGTCTCCAATTCAGTATCTGACCAAATGTCTCCCCGTCTGTTCCTGAGTTATGACACTAAATAATTGCCAGAAAAGTGTTTTCGCCGAACATCATGATGTCACAGTGAAGCTGACCTTTGACCTTTTAGATATAAAATGTCAACACATTATTATTTTATCCTATTAGACATGTGTGTAAACATTTGTCATAATTAGCGTATGGATTCTTGAGTTATGGCCAAAAATGTGTTTTCTTCACTCAAGGCCTTCTTGAGATATCACGTTCATAATAATATGACAAACACAAGGTCACAGTGACCTTGACCTTTGACCACCAAATTCTAATAAGTACATCCTTGACTTCCAGTGAATGTTTGAGCCAAATTTGAAGAAATTCCCCTTAAGGCATTCCCGAGATGTTGCGCCGCGAGAATGGAATGGACAGTTGATGGACAACCAGTCACTGGCACAGGGGCATAAAAAACTAGGCCCTTTTTGGTAAACGTGACTGCATAATGTGCATATTCCTGAAGTAACATTTTTTTAAATACAGCCCAGAGAATGAAGGCAGTAAATATTTGTGAAATTTACTAATACTTTAAATAAATAATAATAATGATTATACAGTATATGCTAGCTGGTACTGGAGTGGAAATTCCTGTCTCCACCCCAACCCTACAGTCCCCTCATCTAGTCCACTATCCCATCCATCCCTTCCTCTTCCCAGCACTGTGTTTGTGTTTCTAGGGGGAGCTGGCTGACCCCTGACCCTGGGCTAATGAGAGCGATAACGAGGATTAAAAGGGGGTGACTGGAAGGTGTCTGAGAGTGGGGTTTAAACAATTACACTGGGCTGCCAACATGCCTTTCTTCATGACTCAGGAAATTACAGTCTCCCTCTCTCTCTCCCCCCACACTCTTTCAGTCGGCACACAAAAGAAAGGGCTTATGGAAAATAATAAATTATCTCGGGGCCACGTTAACTTGGATGTAAATCGCCGGGCAATTATGTTTTAATAGCCCTTTAAAAGAATGAGTAATTGGACTGACACTACTGGGGTTGATCAGGCTCACCCGTCTCTCTCCCTTTGTGCCCACTGGCAGCGAGCTCTGGGTCTGCGTGTCGGTCAGCCTACAGGATGAATGTATGTAAGGTCTCAGTTAGCTTGAAAAACACTTTAACGGTAATATCAGAGAATCTGAATGACTATTATCATCATGCTCAAGTTATAACTCTACTGTGGTAAACCAAGCAATATCAGTATTTTGTTTTTCATTTTGTGTCCTCTGTCTTTATTGCTTAAATGTTTTGGCTCTTCACTTCTTAGAGATCACTTATAAATCTGGATTTTCTCCTGATTACGTTTTTGTTTTATAAATAGTGCTCTCTGGTTCATCTGATCATCCATTGTGGCTGTCTGTGCCCTCAGCAGATTCTTTGTCTGTTTATGCCAAACTAAACTTTACACCAGAAGTTGTTGGAAATAATCTAGAATATCTCTGTCTCTGTAGTAAACTGCAAATGTATACTCTTTAAACATGTACACTACAAGTTTAGCTGATAACAAAACACACACAAAATAACAATATTTGAACCGTTTACCAAAACTGATCAAATAATAAAGTCCTAATGATTTATGTTTGAACTTCTCGTCTCCAAGAAGGAGAAGATTTAGTATAAACAAAATCTGTTTATGTTACAGGTGAAAATGAAGAATGTGGATGGTGAACAGTGGGGAAATACATTCACAATTTCACAGGTCAAATTGCAGGAATTTTCTTTAAATACAATCTGAAGCATCTGCCATAAAAAATGTTGAAAGCTAAAAAACAAAATACCACTGACAAAAAAATATGCCATAATAGCTCACTGGACCATCCTGTACAATAAGAATAGATGAGAATGCGCATGCAGTGGGAGGGCGTTTATACATTTGTCAGAAGTTAGCTTGGGCGGTATTGAGGTATTAAGATATATGGGGTATTTTTAAATCCCAAAGGTATAATTTTCAAAACAGTTAAAAATACAGATGCTCCTCTTTCTATTAAACCGATACGGAGATGCTGTATTGAGGCGATGTATTGTAGTGCACAACATCCACCACCAGAGGTCAGTAACTACGTTATATTATATTATCATATTAAAGCATTGCAGGCTACAAAATTACATACATGCTACAGTAACTTCTATCACCAATAGCTCAGTTTTTATTTATTTATCTTTTTACACAAATACTGTCATGTACCGTACACCCCAGTGAAATGTAAGGATATCACAAAAATAGATAGCTCAAGCTAAAAGCTCTCTTGGCTACTTTGCAGGCATCCCCAAGATCTGCTTCCTGTCTATTGTCAAGTTGGCAAGGTGTCAGGCTTCAGTATGCAGTCATGGGGTAAAAATAGAGTAACACCCCCTGTAACACCTGTGGAACATCAGTTAAGCGTTGTCTTGCACTACCCAGCAAATCTGGTGATAACTGAGGAAACATTTTGAAAGATGAACCTCAAAGAATGTCTGAATATCCATATCAAAAACTGGAAAAAATCCAAAACTACCTTTTTTTGTAATTATCATCAAGCATATTTGGTTACATTTGGGAAAATCTGCATCATGGAAAATCATGCTGCTTTGGCTACCAGCAGTTCCTGTTTGCACTGCGCAGTTAATAATTTGGATTTACAGAAATTTAAAATATAGACAAAGACTCTGTCATCACTGCAGACAGCTTGTATAATGTTTGTGTGTTTGGATTTGACTGTGTTATGACTCTGAGAGGAAGTGGTTTGATGTTTGTGGCAAATTGTGTCACAAAAAATGTAACTTATGTAAAACTAATGTAAAAAAGAAAAAGAAAAAAGAAGACATTCTTAAATAAATAATAATACTGCAAAAGTCTGTATCTGTTCAGGACACATGTTCATCTGAGTAATGTATTTATAATCATTTACATCCCCCAGCAAATAGATTTTTAACGTCAACAACATGTATATGATGAGTATAAGTCATGTATGTAAGTGTTTTTGTATCTGTATGACATAGAAAAAGATGTCTGATGAGAACCTTCATCACTATAATCATCTCCACACACATGCACACACACACAGAGGTGAGCAAGACCTGGCCATCTCCCTTTGACCTCTGACCTCTGGCCCGGACTGTGACCTGTGGATGATCGGTGTGTGTCTTGATTTGGCCACCATGGGGGGAAATGGAGGCAGGATCGATGTGAGAAGGAAAGAGATCACAACAGGCCAAAGCTGGTGAATCGAAAACCACCAAATAAGACTGGAACAACACAAACAGCGGGGGAAGGAGGAGAGAAAAAAAAGCTACGAAAAATGAGAGAGGAGAAAGAAGACAAAAAAGGAAAAAGTAGTGATAGAGATCTGAGGCTAGACCGCGTCTGACACACTAGAAGGAAATAATCAAAATCCTCTGCAGGATGTCGGACCTCACTGCAATGAACAAGCAAATGGTGGGATAAACCTATATTTATCTCCTCTACTTTCATCTCAGGAGGAAGACAAACGGGGTAAGAAATTGATCAGATGAGCATCTGTTAGGCTTGGCAACAGTCACAAGTCTGCAGAGACGGTTTTTAAACCCCATTTTTCAATCTCATCTCCATTACTGTCAACGCTGTGCGGGCACTTAAAGGACTGTTCCACAGTAAAAGAAGAGAACGAGAGCTGTATATGCAAATGCAGGCCACTGCACCTCACATCTTCACCTTGTTAGTGGTCCCTTTAAGATAGAGGTTCTTTAATTCCTGCAGCCTCAGTAAGTGCTTGACACAGACAATTTGTGCAGTGAGTCTCCACAGTAGTAATGGAGTAAAAGAATAAAATGTTTTTTTTCCTTTGATGATACCTCTTGATATTCAAAAATTAAAAAGGCTATCTATATCTTATAGCTGCACGATTCTTGGTATATCTTTATGGAAAAATAATAGAGGTCAACTAATATGTGTTCTTCCATGTGTTCTTGATGGTCCATACTGAGACTAACATTTCAGCACTGTCAGTGAGATGGTAAGATAGGAGTGTCATTCAGTTAGTGGATCGCTCAAATTATTTTAGTTGAGTAGGGTGGACAATAACAACCAGCACACCCTCTAAGGGCCACTTGCAAGCACTTATACTCTGTATATGTGTTCAGACTGAACTAGGACGGCAACAACTGATTATTTTAACTATCACTTCAGAAAAGAGTAAAAAACATTCAGTCTGAAAACAATATTCAGTTAACTATGTCGTCCTCAGACCACCGCTGTTTTAATGTTGCTTTTTGAGTGACAGGTTTTGGGATAAATGGGTGTTAAAGAAATGCAAAATATTGTGTTGGTGTAGTCTTGTTGCTATGTTATGAAGAGAAGATGAATAATGATTTTGAAAGTCCACTTTGATTAATGTATCGATTACTTTTTAAGATCCTTGGACACTAAAACACTGGACAGTGTGCAACAAACATTTTTGAACCACGAAATGTTATCATGATGACTGCCACTTTATCCTCTGTTGAGACATTCATGAATTACCTTGTTCATGTTATGAAGTAATCTATAATCCATATTTGATTGGACACCATTGCTGGATGACACTGTATCATGCAAAAATTGAACCAGGTTAAACTTTTTTACTGGTCAACCCTGTTTTTTTTTCGCTAAAACTCTCTCTCAGTCAAGACCCCTGATGAGACATTACAGCAATGTCATTGAAATGAATGAGAAAACTGGAATTTTCAGTGTTAAACCATGGTAAAACACACATTTAACTCACACAGATATGATGCTGCCCTGCAGACACTATTTGTTTGGGTCTATTAATGTCTTAACATTGATTTTATATATTTTTATATCCCTCTAATTTTCTATTTGTGTTAAGTCTCAACACACCTTTGGTCATCTCCACATAATATGTTTTTAACAGCAGCATTTGAAAAACATCCTGTGGATCCTTAAAGGTCTTTACACACCAGGGGCATGATAAATAAACAACACGATACTTGCCTTTGAATATTCTGCATCAAAACTGTCCATACAGGCAGCAATGTGGACTTGCGACAGTTGCAACACTAATTCAGTTAAAGGTTGTGATGTGAACAGATTCACCAGCAGTGATGCAAATTTGCAACACTATCCTATTGACCCAGAGCAGCACCTGGCAGCCTGTCTGAGGTAAGTTGTTGTATAACCTAAGCTACTGACAACTATTTTATTTAGTTTCCTTTTACTGAAATCCTCAGATTGAGATTGAGCTCCCTCTGGTAACAGATACACAGTATGCATAGTACATTGGGCTTTTATTGTGAAAGGGAAGGAGTGAATATGTGATAGGAGTGATAAGTTTTTTGTCTTTGTTTGGATTACGTGACAACAGAGCCTCCGTATTTTATAATCTTCAAAGACAGGTGCAATATGATTGGTTGGTGCCTTCATTCAAGTTGTGAAAGCTCAGTAAAATCGACCTTGTTCCAAAAAAATTTCGTTTCGCCATGAGGTGCTGTAAAAAATAACAAATGAGATACGCTCTCAGTTAACATTTTACCGATGAGGTCAGCATCAACATTTCTTGTCTGTTTTGTATCTTCACTTTGCATCTGTAAAACATATTTGCTGTTGCAAATTAGCGGTATATAACAATTATATCTAGGAGACAGGGTTGGCATTAGAATCATGATGATTTATATGGATAAACAAATATTCATGAAAGGTGTTACTGCTTTTTGTTGATGTAGACATTCTCAAAGAGGAACCATATTAAAGTGGATCATACTGATGCTAGATAAAGATCCTTAATGCACTCACAGAGTCTTCTACATCCTATGAAGCACCTGCTGGTATGTGCCTGTATCTTTTTGTAGTGTGTCTCTGTGTATCCCTCTTCCTCTAGCTCCCATCTTCTCTGTGTTCCTCACTGAGGCTCTTTTATTCCCTCCTGAGCGGCTCCGTCACCCATGTCGCCGGGGGACAAGGAGAACGTGGCGTTTTCCCTGGATCAAAAATTTACGAGCAATTAAAAGTCGGCCGACGCCCGGCATCCATCAGCCCTGCGTGCTGCTGCCAGGCTGGGTGAGGGGGACTCGCAGTAAACCACAGGCTATATACTTTTATATCTGTTTTCCCTCCAAAGAGGGAAGGTTATGACAAAATTATGTTTTACTGTCCCCGGTTTCTGGCGCGATGTAGACATCTTTCACAGAACAGGCTCGTTGGAGGTCAGAGCCCCTGGAACGGAGGGATAGAGAAATGTGTGTAAAAGTGTGTGTTGTGTTTATGTTGGGTGATTTTTTTCAAACCGGTGACAGAAGCCTTTAACACAATAGGAATAACATAGTATCTGCTCCTCTGGTCGATCAGTTACCGAGAGAAGAGTGACCTAATTACTCTGTTGTTTATTACTGCAGAGCTCTGATTTATTCGCCTATGCTGATGTAATTTCAACACTGAGTCTTTCTCTTCAGCAAAGGCAGCAAGACACTTTTTTTCAAATACACAAACACACACACTCGTGCACAATGATCCATTGCGACACACCTAATACACAAAAAAGCACGCAAACTCTCATACATCAACGCAGTCACTCTTTCACTTTTTCTGGCTCCTTGCGACAGGCCCAGACTCATTTGCATCCTTAATTGTGTTGTAATGTACTTTTAATTTGAAAATGGAGGCAATTAATTATTTTGATATGGAACAAAATGCCGCAAATGTAAACACTCTAATAGTTCTCTGTGAACAGAGTATCATTTTTCAAAAGAGGGATTGAATCTTATCTAATTCTTTAATGCCATACAAGTTTTTTTCTCTTTTGGTAAGATACCGTTTTACCACTCATGCATTCTCCTTGATATTCACTTTGTCTTTGCAGAGAGGGCAGCGTTTCTTTGATCTATTCCGCCGCTGTTATTTTCTATCTAAATCTCCCACAGGATAATTACTGTAGTTTCACCTATGCTATCAGAAGAGATTAAATGAAATTAAGCCTGTTTGGACATTCTGCTTCTTCTCCATACGTCATCCCTCCGGTACAAGCCGCTAACACCAGACTCTCCACTTTCTATTTCTGGGTCAGGGAGGCTTCAAGTGGAGATGTGAATCGCAGATTAATTTTTTTTTTCCTCCGTCAACCATGTGATCAATAGGTGTCAGTGTTCAAAGGATAGCAAGCATTGCTGGAGGAGAGGAGAGGAGAGGAGGGGGGGGATCCATTTGTACAGGCCCCTGGAAAAAACTGACACTTTCGCTCCCTCAACCTGATAAACTCACCACGGAGAGGAACAGGATGGATGCTGGTTATTTTTTCCCCTCTTTTCACCCATCTCCATCACCTTTTCCCCCCGCATTCCCTTTCTCTCCTCTCTCACACACAAATTTTCTGTCCTCTTATATCTCTAAACCCCCACCCAACCACCACCCCTCACCCCTATCTCTTTCACTCTCTCCCTTCTGATTCTCCTGAGGGTGCTGGGAGCTCGCTGACATCACAGCCGGCCTGGCAACAGCCTATAAATTATGAGTGACAAGTCTTTGGACCAATAAAAGCACCACCATATTTCATGCACAGTAAATCTGATTGCAGATTGCTCTGGCGTGTGGCGGCTGACATGTTTATTGTCATCATGGCGGTGGGAGCTGAGGGTGAAGGGGGGGCTTGGGGACGAGGGGGGGTCGCTCCCCAACATCAGAGTTTCTAAAGCTCCCAGTCTATATGGAGGTCAAACAGATGGGAACTCTGGGATGCAGGCGACCTCTTCCACCCATCCAGCAACCCCCCTAAATCCCCAAACACACACAGACATAAACATACATTCACACACATCAATGCCAACTCAGCCAACATCTATAAGGCAGCTATTTTTCCTTCAGCTTTTACAAAGCCACGCAACTGCTTCTTTCACTGCAACCATCTGTCCTCAATCCGCACATGCTCCCTATGGAACTTTTAAAGAGGTTCTGCATTGATTTTCCTTATTAAAAGCAAGACTATGTAACTTTTGAAAGAAGGCATACACATTCTTCCTCTTACAAATGTACATTTTAATTCATAGGCAATAAAATGCTGTCGCTCAATTCAATACACTCTGGGCTTTTGCTGCAACAGTCTCTCTTGTTCAGGTATCACAGTAGCACACCAGCCAACTTGTGGAGCAGTGCATATTTGAAGGTATTAACTGACACCAATAGCACACACAGGACGTGTCATATGGTCAGAGGAAAAAGTCGAGGTACAGTAGCCACGATCTATGGAGCACATGTGATAAAACTGCTGCTTTTCTAGAGAGCTGATGTATGTTGAAGCTGGGACATACACTACACCTTTCCCTTGCAATGCTCACTTAGGCCACAGGGTACAGTGGCTAAAAGAGCCTAATGCATCACAACTTACAAAAACACACAAATAGATAAAACACAAGTGAATAAAGAAATGCATCTCATTTTAATTATCCACATACAGCATTACAAAACACGCTGCAAGTACAGAACTGCTCCAAGGCAAAGGCAAGACAATAGAGGTTTCCAGGGGACACAAAAAAACTGCTGAATGCATTGACCACTTGTAAATAATGATTGAAGCTCACAATGTTTGGTTTCTGATAGTGTATTATTGGACATATACACCTGGCATTAGTTACTAGTTTCTAGGTTTTAGCATCCAACAGAAACCTCTACTGTGTTTTACCTTTGTTCAAATATTCCTTGCGACTTGCACCTTTTCTTTTCATGCAGCAGTCTTTTGCTTTATAAACAGCATGTTTCTTTATGTATGTGTTTAAACAGGTTAAGGTGTTTCTTAATTCATCTGTGATCACCTATTTGCATGTGTTTATTAGGTTGCAGTGCACTGACCCATTTCACCGTAACAGTGGCTGCTATAAAGGGCTGGGTATCGCTTAAAAAGTTACAATAGAGTGTGCCAGGGCTGACGTCAAAACCCGGAAGTTTAGCATCGCACTGGTTCCCGGAAGAGAAAGTGAATGTGATTTTTGCATTGCGTTTTGGATTATGTCAGAAAATAAGCTCTGTGGCTAACACAAGTTTATGATACTTGCAGGTTTTGTTCAGCGAGATAATCTTCACATATGAACACCTTTTATACTGCATTTGAAGCTTAAATGCGATCGCCAGAAGTAAAAAGCTAACGTTAGGCTTTAACGGACTACATAACTACTCCACGGTCGCATGACTCTTGACGTCACCGCCACTAAGCTTTCAACTGATTTCGGCCTCTTTATTTTAAAAATATTGTATAATGGGGAAATCGGACTGTTTAAGCTAAATAAGAAGCTGTAATGGCGGACTGCCAGCACTCTCGTCTATTTGGGGGTGATGACGTTTACTGTCCCCGACAGGGTTTGTAGTCGTATTGAACAACTTGTTAGTAACCGCCTTTTTTACAACACGTAAAAGCTTCAAAATTCACAAGTAGGGTATTTACTGACGTGTTTTATGTCATAGAACAAAACCTGAAACTCGCTTAAGCTTTTGTTAACCACAGACCTTATTTGAGGCATTTTACCAAAATCCCATTCAAAAAACGTATTGACTTTTAGACGAGAGAACCGGAAGTGCTAAAAGCGCTAACGGAGTTCCGGGTTTACTGGCACACTCCATACCAGTACCAATACGAGTGCCCTGAAAGTGATACCGATATGAATAGAGAACTTCTTTCTGATACCTATCACGTGAATGGACGCATTCAGTTGCGTAAAATGCCACCAGAAGCCACAGGCGTGTAGTATAGCCATAATTTCCAATGCTTTGGTGGCATTTCAGCAGTCTGAACTGCCAACTCAAATACACCACTCTTGATTTCACCACAACAGACTGTATGGGTTGTAGTTGCTGCAGTAGTGGCCAATCACACGCTGCAGCCTGTGGGAAAAACCAAACCAATAGTCTTCTTTTCTAGATCTGGGATCCAAAAGAAGCAGGTATTGTCTGACTCGAGAAGTTGGTACAACTTGGTACTGGATTATTTTGGTTAATACCTTAGAATTATTGAGTATGGAGTACGGATAACCAGCCTTAATGCTGCACAACAAAAATTATAATCATAGTTTTAATAAATCATTTCAGTGCTGCTTTTGCACTGTGGTTAAAATAATTATCAGCACTGGGGTTTGTCTTTTCTCAGTTTTCTCTTAATGAAATTTGAATTTCTTTTTTGCCTATTTCACAATGTTGGTTATCACTGCTAATGCCAACTTTTGTTCCCTTTTCAATTTTTTCCAAACAAAAATAAAATATTAAAAATCACTTTCTGAGTGGAGGACCTCAGAGAGCCTGAGGACTTCTCTAAGGAATAGGACATGTGCTTCATAAACTGGCTAAATCACCACTGAGTCAACTGCAACAACATGTAAAAACATGTGTATTACATACATGACAATATACAACCATTTTATAAACAACAGCCTACACTCACACAGTATACACCTACAGAATCCAAAGAAGGGGTCACTAACTCCTCACTATAACCTATAGGCATTCAGTGTTATCTTCAATTTTCTTAAACACGGATCCTCTCATTACAGATATCACATCTAATCTTTAATGTATCGTAACAACCTCATTGATGCTAAGTGACCCTGTGCTCATTGCACTGTCTAGTTCAGCCGTCCTTCCCCATGCAATAAACCATTCTTCATAATTAGCGTGGCCGCTGCAGTATGATCTGGGCATTACAAGTCCTCAGCCGCATACCCTAAATGGACAGATTTCAACAGACGCCCGCTGGTGTGATCGGCATCATTATATTTTAATTAATCCATTCTTCTCACAGCAACACAGTAATTACAATCTATTTTATGACACGACATGCTGCGAAAGAGGGGATGGAAGAGAGGAACAGGAAGGCAGTGAGAGGGAATAATAGCCAGAAAAGGGAAAAGAAGGGGAGAGGAAGGACGGGAAAACAAACCACAAAGAGAGGTGAGGGCAGTGAGTTAGAGCCAGCGCGAGGAGAGGAAATTCTAAGGTGAGTGAGACAGAGAGCAGAGGAAAAACATCACAAACGCTATGACTGATTACCGATATGTCATCGCCCGGCTGACATTGTAAAAGCATTGTAAAAGCGTTTATATGATGTCTGGAGGAGGACGGGGCTCACTCTCTCTCTCCCTCCCAGATTCATGCTTCATACAGTCAGAGGGAGAAGCTCCATTTCCTCCAGCCTCTGTCTATATAAATCAGAGCAGGTACGGACACTCAGACACGCCGTGGGTGTGATAATAACATTAGAGGATTACAATGACACTCCTCCCTGGACAAGATCACCTGTCTCAGCTGTCATAAAACAGCTGCTTTTTGTGGTTGAAGCGCTTTATATGAGGAGAGCGTGCAGGTGTGTGTGCACATTAAAGTGGTGTGTGTGCGTGTGTCAAATACAGCAGTGAACAAGTGGAAGCGGACATTGCGTGATCCATCGTGGACCATTTACGAGTACACTTATAATAAGTAACACCTGAGTTTAATACATAAATCTATGACTTGCAGCTAAACCTTACTTTAAATTAAATATATTATCTTAAACATGCAGTTCTGTGTCACAGAGGCTCAAAAAGAAACCTTCAGGCCACTTACTATGGTTTATGCAGGAATAAATGAATTTTACGCCATTTAATTTACCTGAAATTATCACAGTTAGAGACCATATAGGGATAATTACTGTAATCATACATTTCATAACCACAACCATACACAGTTTAACTATTCAATCATACATCTGCCCATATGTGGAAATATCTTTAGGGGGTCTTTGACATATTACACAGACGTGGAAATATGTTCACACTCACAGCCGTGTCATGCACCATACAACACTGGTGCAGCTTTCTGTATCGTTCTTAGTATCACCTACTAGATAGTATCCCCTTTTTTAGAGGTTGTTGATCTGATACTTGGTTTGAAAGAACAATAGTTAAGAGTCACCATAAATCAGTTAGTGTGATCCAGTAACTTGTTAATGACAAGAGTTACAGATAAGAAGGTTGCTTAGCTTAGCAAAAAGACTGGAACAAGGAGGGTGCAGCTAGCCTGGCATACTATGGCTTTACAGGGGGTTATGTGCCAGACTATTTCTTGGCAGGGAGCAGTAACTTCCTGAAGTATTCGCTGGTTGCCTGGCAACCTGACTGTGGTCAGGAAGTTACTGCTCCTGGCCAAGAAAATAATCTGGCACACAAATAACCGTAAAACCACAACTTGTCATTTTTACACTTTGATTTTTATATTTATTAAACATATAATATATAACAATTATTAGAGGTGCTGGCAGGTTGATTTTGTCACTTTTGGACAGAGCCAGTCCAGCTGTTTCACCCGTTTGCCAGTCCTTATGCTAAGCTAGGCTAAGCTAAGCTAAGCAGCTGCTGTAGCTTTATATTTACTGTAAAGACTGATACCAATATTCTTATCTAAAGTAACTCTTGGCAAAAAAAGCAAATAAGCATCCTCGCCAAAATGTTAGAACTACTGCTTTAAAGAGACACAACCAAACCTGATTGGCACATGTTGCTAGACAGCCATAGCAACAAGTAATCAAGTGTTTCAGCCAAGCATGGTAGTTCACTTTTTATAAAGAACAAAGCTACTGATATGTAAATTAAATGATTATTACATCCATTTACAAAGAAGCCTCATTTAAAAAGTGGGCAGAATGACCCCCTTTACACCTTGCATTAAAATGAGTCTTGCATGCAAATTGTATCTAGATATGATTTAACCTGATTATATGTACATGTGTTATAAATGTGTCCCAGTGTCCACATTGAGATCCCATTGAGATCAATGATCTGTCTAGTTCAAACAACCAAACACAGTCTAACCGGTACCACTAATGCAGTGGCATTTACACCCAAGTTCAATATGGCCACAATGCATCCCTGACCACCTGCAGGAGGTGTTTGGACGATATGATCACAATCCTTCCTCAACGTATTTGGGTGTATTTGCACCTGTATTTTCATGTGGTCAAGCACTATCTGAGTTCAATCTGATCACCTGCAACACATTTTAATGCAAGGTGTAAAGGGGTGTGATTTTTTTTGGATAGGACAGATCAAGTGTGAAAGGGGGAGAAAGATAGGATAATATGCAGCAAAGGGCCATGTGCCGGAAGTAAACCCGCGGCCGCTGCGGCAAGGTTAGTGCCTTTGTACATGGGGCATCTGCTCTACCCCAGGGGAGTCAGTGCTGGTAGTATGCTAGACTTAAATGTAACCCTGATGGCAATAACACATTTGTGTTCAAAACCATTAAATGTTTGCATGGATGAGTCACAATACCTATGGTGAACATGGTATCCTGCTCCGTTGATGCTCCACCCAGGCTCTTTGGGGTCGGGGATCTTTGCTGTCTTAGCGATCAGATGCTGAACATCCCTCCACGTCAGCTCGGGACTGGGGCAAGAGACATGAAACAGAATATCATCAAATACACCCTTCCTTCGGCCCGTGTTCTACACCGACTGATACCACAGAGGAAACACTTCAACTCTGCTTGATACTCTGAAAAGAAACCTGCAGGGAGCTCAACATGGGCTCCAGTCTTGTGCTGAAAGAGGCTGGAGGACTGTTTTATGGAGCTTACAGCACATTCTATCAGGCACCAATGTAATGCTCATACTGTATTAATGCGTAGGTTTATTGATACATAAACTGCTGCGGTGAGACACTGCCATACCTTTTACAGCAGGTCCTCTAGACATAAAAGTACCTGTTTAAGTCAAGCTTACGGTTTTAATAATGGTGTCACTAAAAAACTGTGAATCCAACAAAGAATATTTGAGACTTTAACAAAAGAGCCTAGAGAGTCGAATGCAGAAAAAGTCTTCTTTTTAATCCCAGGCAGGGGAATTCTAATAGAGCGGACTCAAGTGTCATGTCAAGCAATATACTAATGGAATCCAATTAAGACCTTTAAACTGCGCCGAGAGCTGGAGGATATTAGCTCAGTTTTCTATAACAAAAGACCAAAGGGCCGTCAACGAGGGCTTTTTCAGGATATAAAAAGCATAAAGGAAATTGGGTTTTTCTGCTTTATCCACTCATTATTGTTCCCTAAGAAAATGAGTTGAATGGAGTATAAGAAAAACCGCTTGGCCACCCATTCTGAATAGCCTTTTCTCTTTCTGAGAAGAAGTTCCTCCACTGTTTGTGTAACATCCATACACGGACAGTGGTGTCTCCAGTACAGAAGAACAGAACGAAGGTAATTAAAGGTGTGCCACATAATTAGACCTAATTTTTCCCATCGTTAATGACATAACTGCAATAAATCATGCATGTCTTCTCAGCCAGGTTAAGGTATATCTTTGTAGTTTTACCCTATGTCTACACAAAGATGTGAAGAAAAGGCCTTGGAAACAACTAAATCACAAGTAGCCTCTTCATTGTTGTGCTGTTGAGTGTTAGACATCTCAGGAAATATCAGGCACAGATATAAACAGATGTATTCCATTCACGTATTGGAAAAAACGAAGCAGAACAAAAGCGAGGAGAGAAGCTTTCATTAGCAGCATAAAACAAAACCCCGGCAAGCAGCGAGAGCAGGCAGCTAAAACAACATGATAGGAATAATACCAGTAACACTAATAATAGACGGATAGAATGAAACAAAACACAACGCACAAACAATTATTTTAAGCTTTGATTTCAAAGGGATTGGAGTATATGTGTGTGTGTGTGTGTGTGTGTGTGTGTGTAGGGGGGGAATAGGCTTTGTACTTTTGAACTGTTGCTGCTCGCTGCATGCGTCTGTGTGTATGAGTGTGCGTTCTGTATTATATATTAGCGGCAGCAGCGTGATTCTGTTATGTGCACTCCCCCACCTCCATCATCAGCACCACCACCACCATCACCCCTCTGGTGGAATCAGAGAAACCCCCGCGGCCCCGGCTGGTTTGCATAAAGCAAACAAAATTAAATTTGCTTTGCTAAATCAAAGCATGTATGGTATTCCAAGCCGCTCTCTCTGGGACAAATTACTTCAAACGGCCTCCTTTGTATCATAACAGAATAAAAAAAAAGAATCAGCCCAATCAGCGGCTCTCCAAAACCCTCGACTCGGGAATTAATTATTGAACCGAGGGCTTTTCTCTCTCCTAGCAGTCCGCGACACAGATCTATTTATTTTGGAAAAGTCGTTTTGCTCTTAAAAACACACTGCTGGCTGAGAACCCAGTTCACTGCTATCTCTCTCTCTCTCCCTCAATGTTTTCACTCCTCTTTGCTGCACAGCCCCTGAAGGGACATGTGAATAGGTTTAGGCTACGAAATTAATCTGAAAACCCCACGACCAGCATCCACCATAGTGCTGGTTAGACAGAAGTATTGCTTATGCTGTAATGGACTTAAGATGAACTGAGCTGTTAACTTGTGAGGTTTCTTTCACAGAGAGGTGGCACTTTTTTCTTTGCACTACCTCTTTGTATGAATGCTAGACCATGTGTTCTCTCCTCCTGTGGGTTTTGGTTTGGCTGCAAGAAAGCAAAAATCACCATTTATGAAATCTGATATGCAGCTCAAGTGGAAGAATACGGACTAAAGCAAGGGATCATTGAAGATGATTTTCAGGGTTAGTTGATGCTAGGGTTGCAGAAAAATGTCTGCAAAAAATTTAACATAAGTTAAGTTAAATACAAGTACAATTTCAACATAGAAACATTTTATAATGTACTTATTATGAGAGAAGATGCATATAAAAACGGGTTAATTGAACTACTACATGGACTGCATTCAGCCACACACTCTTTAATCACATGTACAGATAATTTGCCAGCATCCCATTAACCAGGAATTCAATAAAATTACAACCTTCTGCGTGCACAGTGCATCACATGTGCAGCCCACACTACTGCCAACACGACTGCAACATCTGAGCGAAAGGACTACATGCTTTCATGTAAGTTTTATATTTTAGTTTAGTTTAGTTTATTTGTTTGTTCCTCACATGAAAGTGGACAACAGAATTTGCACATGCACTCTACATTTTCAAATCAACACCTCCATGATTGGAAAGGAGCAGCGAGAAGAAAAAAGATTCTTATATGTGCCTGCCCCCTACTTGAACAATTAATAATAAAAGAAAAGATGGTCTGACATCACATACAATTGATTTTCAATAGCCAACACCAACAACACTTTGATAATAACAACAAAACAATTAATCAAAACAAATACAAAGGAATAAATTAAATAAATAATTTAGCACTGGAGTGAACATATTTGATATTTTTTATGATAATTCAGTTAACCAGCAGACAGTAGCCTAAAAAGTACAAAGTTTATAACTTGTTCTTCTAGAGGTTTGAATAATCTCTTTCCATTTATGCTTTATTGTAAAAAAAATATTTTTATACACTAGTTGTTAGCTTTAAAACCCAAGTTTGCCTGGACCCCACACTGTTGACAGATTATGTCTTCTTATGCTGTAATAAAAGGTTTGTTTCTATCTGGATATGACATGATAAATACAGCCTGAGCAAATAGCCTTTATATTTCCATCTTACTCACATTATTTCTGGCTGAGTTTTCCAACCCTAGTTGTTGTTTCTATATAGAAACCCCCCTAATTATTTATGACACATTACTTGTGATTTTATTTAACATCAACCTTTTTCATTATTTTTAAAATACAAATTCTAGGGTACCAAAGCTGTAATTGGTGAACAGCTGTACTGTGGCTGGCGAGCTAACGTGCTAGCTAGCCAGGAACATGCTACTGTGAGCCAGCTACAGTAGCTTTCCAAACTCCAAGCTTGTGATCTTGGTGGCTGAACAGGCTATACAGTAAGTTAACAGAGTTTATTCAAGATAACTCAAACCATGGCTCTTTTGTGGAGCAGGTACTCCAGCAGTGGAGGGTTATATAAAAGTGGATGGTGCAAATGATAGCTTTTCCATTTTTGGACTCTTCAGTTTTCAATGGGCCTTTTAAATGGGAGACATTCTGGCTTGTCACAGTAGGAGAAGCATGTGTGCTTAATTCCATTTAGCAGTTTCGGGGTCCTGGTATTTTTCATTCTGCCTCACTGTCACACTGTCATGGCTTACTGGAACACTTTAACAGAACACAGCCAACATTAATGGTATTAGTAACACCTGTGCGAAGTTCAGCGATGTGAAGATGGTCTGCTACGGTGAATCACAAGTCAAAGTTTACCTGAGGTGAAGTCAATGTGAAAGAGTTGTGCAGACTTAAAATGAATCGATTTCCCAATTGGGCTGTTTTAAATGCTGGTCAGGTCAAACATAAAACACACCTTAAGAAACACTGGACTGATTTCTTCCTGGGGCCGTTAGGTTACTTATAAACAAAACCTAAAGTAACTGAAAACTGACATATGACAAACATTCAAGTCATGCATGCAAGAAACACTACACACTACAACTTAACTTTAAACCTCCAAAGAATAGACAGCAACAGAAGAAATAGAACTGACATCACAGTTTCAAAGACAATCAAACGACAGCATGCTGTCCAGCACACCCATGATCACGACTGAGCTGCAGCTCACAGGGCTGGGGCAAAGCGCAACGATATATGAGCCTCCTCCAGACCCTTACAGCCTTCTTCCCCTCGCCAAGGCTCACAAAGCAGCACAGCAGCCGTCACAGTGAGCACACAACTGTTTACAAATCCCCAGTTAATAGGATCAGGCCTCATTGACTGGGCTGCTCCGATGTGTCTGATGTAATCTATTAGCTGTATGATAGTCAGTGTCTCAGTCCAATCGATAACCCTGGGCCTCCATATTGCTCCACTGTGGACTGTTACTCCTCTTTAGTGCTGCTTAGAATGCAGGCTTAGTGACTATAAAGTGTGCGTGTGTGTGTGTGCGCGCGCGCGTGTGTGTATGTAGAGGTTTGTGTCTATCTACTCGTCCCTGTGTGTCAGATCATGCACTTCGGTGAATTTCTAATTTTTAATGTTGGAGTGTGTGTGTGTTTGTGTGTGTATACAAAAGCTGTGAAAGGGAAATGTGTATGCAACTGTATTATGGAGTGTAGTTTATATATGTGCAATGTAAAATCATGAAACATACATACTGTAGCTGGTACTAAGGCAGGTGTTAATGCTGTAACACTCCACATTGCATGGATGCATGTGGGGATTACGTGTGTCTGTGTGTATGTTGCATAATTATGTTGACATTTGTAATATCCTCGCACCTATACACGGGTGTATTACTGTACAATGGTGCATATGTGTGTGTATTAATGCAGCTTTACAGTAGATGGCATGTCTGAAAGTGCACGTTCGTGCACATTTGTGTGTGTGTGCACTGTGTTTGTGTGTGTCGGAGTGTGTCTGTAGCTGGTGTAACTGGGTTTCCAATTAAGTTGAACCACAGGCCGGATCAATGCTAGTCCTCTGTGTGCAGGAATGAGCAGCCCTGGGCCCTCAGAGCATGCCCACGAATAATTTATCACTCACACGAGGCCCAGGCAGAGAGGAGGAGGAGGACGAGGAGAAGGAGGAGGAGACGGGGAGCGCAAGGACAAAGTGTCCAGCCCAGGGGAGAGAACGCAAAAGATGGGCAATCGAGGGGACAGAAAGATGGAGGGGTGAAGAAAGAGAGAGAGAGATCAGGACTCAGAGGAAAACACTGTCAGCTCCTGATCATTTAGAAGCATCACACTCAACATTTTTTTTCTGGTAAACAACCATTGAAAAAGAAATTCTGCAGGGAGCACAAGCCACATAATTCTTTTGAATACAATATATTGTATGTTTGCAAATGCTCTAAGAAGTAACAAAAGATCACAGTGGGTGACATAGGATCAGGCAGTTTTCCAGTAATTGCCTTTTGCAAAACACATATCCAGTCAGTGTCATCTACTTCTAGTTTCGTGTAAGGTTCTGCTGATTTGATCGCGTTTATTTAATTCTTAATCAGTACTATTTCAAAGTGATTAGAATGGGACAACTGGACTGAATATCACAATTTCTCTGTCTTACAGTCCTTACTGTAAGTATCAGAGTATTACTGTAGCATTGTAAGTATTATCAGTTTGTAGAAGGAATCCAACAACTACCGACTTTCACCCAGGAGGCCAGTGTTCGCTTCCCGTAACATTGTAAAGCCAAACCCTGTTCTTTTCTCCAAAACCCAACTACATGCCCAACCATGTGCTTTTGATGTGTAAACCCAAACGTGTTTGTTTGTTGTTGAAGTGGAAAAAAGTCATTTTGAAAGAGACTGTAAATGGTAAATGGTATATTTCCTGTGAAAACGGAAAACAGACAATGCAAGTGACAGGCTGAAGTTAGTCTCGCCACCAGACAATCAGAGATCTCCGCCTTCTGATAGTCTGGGGACACTCCTTTCACCGGAGAAAACGGCCGGCAACAAAGCAATGCCTCTTGCATTTTTGAAAAGGACACGCCCTCCTGGAAATGTGCGCCCCCCCCTTTTCTCGTCCGCAAGGAGCTTGAAAATGGATGCCGAGAGATTTAACTCCGTTTTGTGAAACGTGTGCTCAGTCCACAAGATTGTGGAAATGAAGGACTTACAGCGACTTTGTTTAAAACTTTTAACGCAGGACAAAAGCCATTTTGTACCACTACACGTGTTTCTAGTCGGACTATGTTTACGAGCACAAGAGTTCAGCGAGCCACTTAAGGACCACCCTGCGGATTTACTATTGGTTCTGCAACGTAGGGAGTTTTTTTAAACTCTGAAACTGTATCTGCCCATCTAAACACAAAATCAGGGAGAAAGACATCAGTCTTTAGTTAAGCAAAGCGTCTAAAGACTGACTTGTGAGTCTAGGCTGAAGTTGACATGGCATCCCAGAATATCAATAACCAAAGCAACCAGGGTACCTTGCACGTTATATGTCTACATGGAAAGTCCATGACCAAATGTCGATACATGACGAGGTCAGAGTGAGAATGAGTTGGTTTGCAACTGTCCTTTAGAACAACACATAAAAGCATTTTCAGAGCCAAAAAAGTGTTAAAAATCATTGCTGAACAATAAATGTGTCCTTTGATTTGACAACATTATGGGTGAGGTTTGGTGTAATGTTGTCAGGGATGGTTTGGGTTCAAATTACAACTTAATTAAGGCTAGGGTACCTTCAGCGTCATGGTTACAATAACAATTGTGTGGTTAAGTGTTAAAGAGCAATTGTGGTCATGGTAACAAAAAAACATACACATAAAATGTGAAAGGTACCCTTGGTGCATTGGTTATTGACATTCTGTGACACTGTGTCAGGTTCTCTTCCTTTCAAGATACACTTTAGTTTTCACAGGAAATGTAACATTTACATACAGTCTTTTTCAAAATAAATGCAGTATGTCGGTACAACAATGCAAATTGATATTTGGGTTTAGGCAACAAAAGCACGTGGTTAGGTTAAGTAAAAAAAGAATAGGGTTTGGCTTTATGATCTTAAAGGGCACCGCTCTTTCAGGTGACCTTCCGTGTTTGTTGGACCCATCCGCCCCACTTGGACTTTTGCCGCCTTAACTTTTGTCCTTGTTTCCCCCTGATGCTGCTGGGTGGCGTTAAACTATAACGGCAAACAGCTGCATATGCCGATTGTTAAAGGACGCGTTTTTTCGTCAGTTTCTGAGACCGCAAGTCACTGCCTAAGTGCCATATTTCGACAACTTTGGAGTGAGACAGGGCTAAAAAAGACCTTATAGAGAGACCTTATAGAACAGTCCCTACATGGATTGTTGCTCTATAAGGTCACCTGACTTCCTCCTTTGCTCACGTCATAAGTCTTCAGCCTAAAGGGCTGTGTCATTTAAATTACTGATACTGTCATTTTTCTTGGAAGGATAGTGTCATCGGATTGGGATCAGCGCCTACACCGACCTCATTAAGTGCATAGGGTATTGGTCACACGTCCCCAATCAACATCAAATACAATTTTCTGTTCCACTGTTCAATTGCTTTCATAAGTTAATATATATTTCCTGCACTTTTTGTGCAGAATTTATTTTGAAACTTCGTTTGAAAAAGCTTGATAGACCGTCCGTGAAATAGGACTAATATTACATCTTCTAAGTAACAAACTTTTTAAGACATCTTTTAAAAACACTACTGTGGGAGCTACATGGTTTAGAAGTTTGATTTTTGTCTGGAAAAACAAACACTGAGTCACGCACAGGCGAAGTTGTTTGGTGAAGAGGTGTAGCAACATGTAATTAAGATGACAGAAGACTTTTTGTAGAGCTGAAACTCAGTGCTGTTTGTTAAAGGAGCTATATGTAAGAAATCTAAAGCAAATAGTCATAAAATCATGCTAATATGTCACAGAGAATATCGAATAATCGGAATAATGTTAATATAACATACTGATCTCACCGACAACAACAGCCAGAATATTCGCATTTAAAAAACATTTTTACAGTCCGCAAATCATGTTTATGTTTTGAATTTGTGGGACACGACTTGCGGCAGTATTTTGAATTTGAGTGCAGTAACCGTTTTGGCCACATTCTTACATACAGCGCCTTTAAGTCTCTATCTGCCCCCAACACCCAGAGTCATACAGCAGGAACAGTGTGTGGCAAAGGGCTGTGTATTGGTAAGAATCTGGCAATACTATACGTATCAGGATACAGTGGTTACAATTCAATATATTGTGATACTGTAAGCAAGGTCATATATTGCGATTTTTTAAATCTAAGTTTAGGGAATCTGTCAATGCTAGCAGTTCGCCCTTTATGACTCTTCTACAGGCTTGCATTCTTTGTGTTTAGGTTGGGGATATGTTGTTATGTTGGAGTGGAAGAGTCATGTGGCTGAAAATAGATTACAACCTTTGCTATGTAGCTGTCAGGAGTTTAAACAAAACACAAAATGAACCAAAGCCATTAATCTTCGCATGTAAACTATTAGTTTAAAATCAACAGTGTTCTGAGAATCAATACAGTATCAAAAAACATGATGTCCAATACTCTTCTTTAAGAAATGCAAATGAAATGTGCACAAGCCTAAAACATGTTTATTCTTACGTGCGTCCTTACTTAAAGTTACGTACTGACCTGAAGTTACTGTCTCATGTTAGCTCACACAGATCTTAATTAGTTAGACACAGAGAGGTTTATAGATTTCACATTTTGAAGAAAAGAGCTGGTACTGGATCAGTATCTTGAGTTTAGGTCGGAAATATCAGAGAAGAAAAGCTGGATCACTTCATCTCTGAATATTTGTAATTTTGTGGCTTGAAAAGATCTGATTTAAACATGTGGTGTAGCACCAAATATGAGCCATCATCAGCTTCGACTCAAACATCAGTAATAGTCTTCACTCCATCGTGTATCATGGACATATTTGCTGCCTGAAGAGATTGATGCATTTACATTTTGCCTAATGCTTGCTTCACTGAAGCTCAGCATGTCCAATTTTCTTGTTCATCTCTTTTTATTTTAACAGAAACTGAAGGAGATATCACTAACAGTCAAGCTTGTTAGTCAGCAGGGTATAATGTGTTGGTACAAGACAAGCAGCAGTTTAAACCCCACTGTTTCATCCCAGGAGGCACATCTTCTGCTTGGACACTTCGCGTTAAAATCTTCTGCAGAGGCACACTGCAGCTTTAGTTGAAAGGCAGAAAAACCAACACGCACGTGGTTGTACATTTACAGAGAAGCACAGAAAAGCCTACATGTAGAGACAAACACACACAGTGGAAGCAAAAACGTGCCCACACACATGCATGTACACATATTCATAAGGTGGTGTATGACCCACTGCATCATAACTGCACAAAAACACATATAGATGCACACAGTTACAAAAAAACATACAAACACTCATGCAGACTCACACACACACACACACACACACACAGATTGTCCCCACCCTGTGGAGTGTCAGAGTCCAGTGTTCTCTCCGTCTCTGTCCATAGTTCGTCTCTATTAATCTTGCAGTAGCGAGGCATGGACTGGTAAGACGCTCTGCATCGCTCTGTAATCTTCTCTTAATGTGCTGCACTCTAAGCCTAAGTGAACCCATTTGGAGTGACTGTGAGCAGACTGAGATTCCTCCCATGTTATCTGAACAAGTGTTACTAATGGGTTTATCAATTAGGCCAAGTCCAATAACTGCATGCCTGCAATCTCCTTTAAATACACTCCACCGGCGTAGCCCTGATTCCTGTGGTTAATGAGTACATGTGTACACAAGCACCCATGTGTGTGTGTTTCTGTGACGGACGGTTTGGATCGTAATGCCTGTATTTATGTGTGTGTATATTTCTGTGTGTGTGTGTGTGTCTCTATGACTAGTCCAGCACCATGTGCTTATAGCGGACAAATGAATGAGTATGTATGTGTTCAAATATAAATCCCTGTGCATGTGTGTCAGCATATAACTTGTGCACAAATATTGTATCCTGTATATTGTTGAGTGTGTTTATTGCCTGTGCACCCCACCCCAATACTGGCACAATATTCATACATGTTTTGTAGTTTTGATGATGTCTATAGTTGTTAAATGAATAGCTTATATTGAAGTGTTGAATTATTTAATAGCTACTAAGTAATTCTTGGGAGCCCGGTTGCAGCTGGGCTAAAGTTGTAAAAATAAGAGTTTCTTCGTTGGAGGATTGGTTCAATATAGCAAACTAAGATTGAGCAGAGAACTGTCGTACAGAAGAAACCTACAGAACAAAAGAAACCTGTTGAATCCTACATTACACAGGGGCTTTATCAGCTGATGTAAAAAGGCACGGTTAAAAATGAGTTTCACAGTGATGTATCAGTATCATCACATATAAGGCATGTAGCCAGGCTCTGTATGTTTTTGTCAGAGGTCATGCATGCCAGTGACTTTCAGTGCATTTCAAATGAAAAACATTAGTGCAGGAGACGCCCTCACTGAGGACGAGTGTGTGTGTGTGTGTGTGTGTGTGTGTGTGTGTGTGTGTGTGTGTGTGTGTGTGTGTGTGTCTGGCAGAGCGTTTGAGTTGAGACCAATTAGAGAGAGTGGATTCACTTTTCCGTGTACTCTCCCCACTGAGATCACTGGCTGATTACTCCTTAACTCCCCACAGAGAATGTTATATACATTATTCCTCTTATTCATTCAGTGCACACAGGCAGTAGCGGAGAAAGTGGGAGAGGGGAAGTAAATCAATGTTGACAGAAAATTTTAGTTAAATTAGATAAACTATATGACTTTTATGCTGTTGATAACTCCAAGGTAAAATTGTCATATTCTGTAGATACTTTGAGAATGAGAATTACCTTAATTAGGCAGTTTGTACTTGTATGTATGAGGTCTAAATGTAAACCACTGATTTATATGATTAATCAGTCATATTTTATTTATTTTAAGAATTTGGAATCTATCGAATAAAATCCATTAACAACCTGTATTGACGGAGTACCAGACTAAGAGTGGATGATGTCTCATGTCACGAAATGGCTAAATTGGCTAAAAGTTTAAAAGAGATTAAAGGATTATTAATACATGGGTGCTGTGTGATTGAAAAAAAGTCTCACCCAAAATGGTTCACCTGGCAGCACAGGGCAAACTGGGGCTAAGGAGGAGACAATCCATCTTTTCAGACAGCCCAAATGAACTCAGTAAAAGCAGGAAAGGGTTGAGAGAAAATGGACATCTGCAGGTGTCAACATCCCAGAACATGTGGTGGAATCACAGTGAAACCAAATGTGGAGCTCCAAATGGACAGACTGGATGAATGAATAGATGAAAGAAGAATAAAGTGACAGAGAGGCTGACACGGTGATAAAGTGAACAAACAAACAGTCAGAGACAGAAAGACTGACAAACGGGACGAGCGAAGAATTGATTTACTCTGATGGTTTGTTGGACAGGCGTCAAGACGGATGGACGGAGGCAGATGGAAACACAGACAGACAGGCCAACACAGTGTCAGAGAGACAGATAGACAGTGACACCCTGACACTGTCAGGGCAGCAAAACACTGGAGGGTACCCGGATAACATAGCAGGGGTGTGCCATAGCATAGAGTGGCGCAGAAATGAGTCCTACAACTCAGAAATGAGTTAGCATTTTAGCACTCCCGGTTCCCTCGTCTTGAAATCAATGGGTTTTTGGTTAGATGCCTGACATATGGTCTGTGATTAACACAAACTTAAGAGACGTTCACGTTTTGCTCTACAATATAAAATACATCAGTAAATATCCCACTCCTAAATTCTGAAGCCTTCACATGCCCTACAAAAGACAGGTAGCTAGTGGCTAAATGAGATCACATAACGTCATCATGCTGAACACGGCTTTACAGCCTCTTTGTGGTGGCAACGTTGAAGCTACACAGTGGTGTAGTTTGTTTATAGCCTAACGTTAGCTTTTAGATTCTGGCGATTGCATGTACGATTGAAAAAGTGGTGTTTATTTGAGAAGATCATCTTGCTGAACAAAATGTGTTAAGTATCATAAACTCGTGTTTGCCATAGAGCTTATTTTCCACAATAATCCAAAATACAATGAAAAAATCCCATTGGCTTTTTGTCAAGGGAACCAGGGCAATGTTAACTTCTACTCTATTGTTGATGATAATACCAGCGTAATTTTTGGTATGATAAAAAAAAATAATAATCATACTGTGATGGCTGCAATATTCCAACTCGTTAACTTAATGCTACCAGCTCGGTGGAGGAGCTGTTTCGAAGTACATGTAGGCTATATGCTAAAATGTGTAAGAACTGACTTCAGAATAAAAGCGACCTATCTTGTGAGCATAATAGTCAATCTCACATTCATTCAACAAGTCAGACAGTCAGTCTGTCAATAATGAATAAATCAGTCAATCAATAAATAAACTACATGATAATTAAAACAAGCAACTACTGCCTGCAAACTCAATCTCAGAGAAACACTGAATTTCAGTTGTGTAAATAACATAAGTCAAACATAATTTCGAAAGACCAATGTGACTTCAAAATGACAGTTCACCACCTCAGAGCATCACTCCAACAATATTAGGACATTCTGAGGCAGAATTTCAAAAATATCAAGATACATATTGAATATTGCGGCACTGCCCAAAAATATTGAGATATTATTAATAAACTAGAGCACTCGGAGAGCGCAGACCTCCGCCAAGCAGCTCGGATTTCCCTCTATTTTATTATTTTATCCACTTCGCTTCAACTGATCACCACCAAAATCATTATCATCTGTTCCTTGTGCCATTATCAACCTTTCATCAAACTTTCATCAAAATCCATTCAGACAAACAAACACACAAACGCCAGCGAAAACATAACCTCCTTGGCGGAGGTAACAATATCCCCAGCCCTACAACATTGACAACATCACACTGTACGCTCATTTTGTATCAAACCTATATGCTGCAATATCAACTGTTCCCAAACTGTGCAATGTCATAACATCTAGTAAGTGCAATTTTCCAATTTGCTTGCATTTTTGATAAATTAACAAAGATAAAGGAAAAGATTGCAAGAAAAGTTGAGCATTTCTCATAAGACACAAGAAAAGCTTAAGAGTACAGTTGCATGAAGAGGAAATGGAGGTGGAGATAATGAAGTGATTGACAGAGGGATTAAAATCTGTAATCCCAAAGATATGTATTTAATGTACTGTCATGTCTGTATACATATATATATATGTGTGTATATACATGTGTGTGTTTAGGGGCTTAGGGATATATGAGGCAGTTTGTTTCTGATGAATGGGGATCAGAGAAAAAGAAAAACTCCAGGTTTGCATGGGTGAGCGAGAGAGTATGGCAGAATATATGAGTGAGTGTGTTTGTATGAAATGTGGGGAGAAAGAGTGAGACACAGAATGAGCAAGTGTGAGAAAAGGAGAAAGAGAGAGAGAGACAGACCCAGAAAGATATACAGACGGAGAGAGAGAAGCCAGCTCCATAAAGACGTGAGCAGAATGCTGCCGATCTGAGCCAGAGAGGTGATATATAGTTTAGTCAGTAGCAGCGGGTCACGACAAAGCCTTTAACAGTAATGTCCTGGGAGTCGCCTCGCCCAGGGGACCCGCGCTCCATTTTACAGCCAAGCGACTGAGACTGAGGCGCTGTGGCATGACAGCTGGAGCAGTAAAGCCGGCCTCTAGTACCATCCATAACATGAAGGAGGCGTAGACGCCGCTGATACCGCCACAAAACACCAGGCCCGAGGCCACACCGACAGCTGGCGAGTTAAGAGGGATGAAGAAAAAAAAGGGGGGGCTTGGGAAATGGTAGGAAGTGGCAGACGAGACAAAGGAGGGAGAGAAGGAAAAAAAGAGAAAAGAGATATATTTGCAGATTTAGACAGACACAGAAAGAAGGGTGCCGGAGCTAAAGATGATCTACATCAAAGGAGGGAGTAAGAAAACAAATAGAGAGAAGGAGAAACGGGGAGGAGAGATGAGGTGCAGCTCAAATGGGCAAGGTGCAGAATTCTAATATAAAATTCTTTCAACAGTTTCTTTCAGTGCTGAAATGACAGAAAATTAATCTTTAATAATTTGCTATTTGAGTAATTGTTTAACTCATGTGTAAAGCAGTATTAGGAAACACTGTCTCTGTCTCACATTGTCTTTTTAGGACTGTCAGCTGGACACAACAATTGAAGACATCTCATAGGTCTCCAGGATACATTACACAAACAATTAATTGATAATCGCACAAATAATTAATTAAAAATAGATTAAATGACAAGTTCAGTAATCAGTGTATCAGAAGGCAGAGAGGGGCTGATGGGCGAATGACTTGAACTGACTAACAAAGCCGTCTTCTTCAGAAAAGACAAAGACGAGGTGTTAAGGAGGGACATGGATGAAAATAATTTCTGTAGAAGAAAGCACAGGGGGGGAAATGGGGAATGTGGTCTTAAATATGAGAACAAATAACACTGACAGCTCCACTGGCAGAGAATAGAGCCAATCAATCATCAATCACAACCATGACAAAAAATCAAAGTAAATGCATCAGTACTGTGGACTGAAGCCCCTCAGACAGTAAGCTTACACACTGCTGAAGTGTCCTTGGGCAACACACTGAGGGACGAATTCACAAAAGGATTGTGTGGCTTTTGTGGCCACAAAATCAGCAAAAATAAAAAACTGTGTAATTCTAAAAACACTCAGAAAGGGTGAAATGCACCACGTCAAGCAAACAGTGTCTCCGTGCTCCTTAGCTATTTTCACATACTTGAATTTGATAATGTGCAAATATTCAGCCCAAAATTTCCCCTTTTCTCTGCAAATGAGACCTGATGTGAAAACGGTCCAATTCCCAAAGATCAGCGCTAGCCACACACAGTTTCAGTAAAATTATTAGCATCTTCAGAGAGTTAGTGGTAGGCTTAATTGGCATCACAGTATACCAGAGATTTAAAATCCCAATGGTATGATTTTCAGTCTTGTCAAAAATACAGACGGTCCTCTTTCTATTTAACTAACACAGAGATGACGAATGAGGCGATGTAGTGCACAGCACATGCCACCAGAGGCCACTCTCTACTGGTGGAACAGGCAGTTGAGCTGAGAAAGATGTTGACTACGGGTGGTAGGGATAATGCTACAGGACTGTGAAAAGTTGGCCAGCGATGGCCGAGAGAGACAGCAGGGAAAAACAGCATTTTCAGATCTTTCTCAGTGAACTATGGGTTTATTTTAACCAAACAAGACTTGATGATTGTTGAAACAGTGACAACTACCTAGGACAGTTTCAGTAAGTTTTATTTTTCTTTCTGTCGAGTTTTTTCATGACGGGTTAACAAGATAATTAAGCTCGTCTTAGTCTGTTGAAAGAGAGGAACTTGAATTACAAATGTGTAGATTTCAGTTTCAGTTTAATAAGGAAAATAGTTGAAACAATATTTCCTTTTTTGATATTTTGTGAGTTTACTAGACTAAAAAAGCTAAGAGAGCTTGTGAAATGTGTAGAACCTGCTGCCGGGGCTGTGGGGGTATTACATTTTTTTTCCTCCATACAAATACTGTCATATACCATATACCCCGGTGAAATGTCAGGAAGGTATTAAGGTATGAAAAATAGATAATGCCCAAGACTACTTGGTGGTAACTGAAGTGCATTCATAAGAGATGCCACACCCAGCACTGCCCCAAATGTGCCTTCTCTCCGTCACATTTAAATACCTTGCCTGAAGTTTTGAGGATGCCTCTGCACCCCGTTGGTCAGGACCCTTTAGCCCGCAGTCTGAAAATTCTAGTTTTCTTATTCTCTCTGCTGGTGTTCTGCATGCTTTGCTTTTGGCTCAAAGGCAACATTTATACTTTGCCACCTGGATAATTGCAATCAGACGCAAATAAGGGCAAATTGCTGCAAAACGTTATGGGTGTGTTTGTGTTTGCTTATCAGCACAACAATATCCTTTGTGAATCGGACCTTGAAAAAGGAAAGATAGCAGTTGCAAGTGATGTGCGATTCATAGTGTGATCCATTCTCTGTGAATTTGCCCCTGAGTCCCAACAAAAATCAATAAGGTATCACCGTTATTGTTGTAGTATAACTATTGTGCAGTATGACTGGGCAGAGAGACACTCACTTTACTTCTAACATAAGAGCCAGAATCCCAGCAGCGGTCGGAGCAGCACTGGATGTTCCTGGAAAGTGTGTGACACAGCCACCACCAATGTTGGTCACAGAGACCTAAAGAGACAACAATCCAAACATGTTACAAGATACAACTATATAGACGCCATGTCAGTAAACAGAGTGAAAGACGGGCACGTGTTTTCTCTAACTGCTCATCTGAAACGGCTTCCTGTGGGAGGGTTTTGGGATAGAGTACAGCTTTGCAGAGGAACATGTCAACACAGTTTTACAGTGAAGATAATTAAAAAAAACAACTTGGGTCTAGTCTGACCACCTCCTAATGCGAGGTGGAAAAGGGCAGGCATCTCAGCAGACAAAGGTGATATCACACTGATAAAATTGGCCTTTCTGTTTCTGTAGCCCTGGAGTTCTTCCTGGCTTTTCACTGTTACTGTACCTCCGCCATCAACACCTCGGCTCCTTCCTCTCCCTTTCTCAGCCACTACAGCCATGCTTTACCTCCAATTAACACTCGTTTGCTTCTGTGTGTCTGCGTGTGTGTGTGCCCAGCAGTCACCTAGGTCATTTGGCAGGCCTCTATAAATATCACACCAGTCGCTGCTCTTTAACAGGCTTCTCACAGCTTACATGAGCCAAAGAGCAGGGCTGCTGGCACACACACACACACACACACACACACACACACACACACATATACACACTCATTAATGATAAACACTGTTGTTAGATGTGTGAGGCGGTACATGCACACTAACCAGAGGTAGTGAGCTTCCCACGCTGGCTCCTGTCAGAGTGACGGCCATCACACCGGGGCAGGGCTCGCCGAAGTAGGCGGGCTTCCCCAATTGAGAGACAGCGCCGATGGCAATGTTGTAGATGGAGTTAACATAACCATCTGCACCGCAGTGGTCACGCTGCATTCCACCATTACCTGACGCCCACACAAAGATGCTGCCCTTCCCACCTCGGCCCTGACAACACAAACAGAGAGACGTCAAAGTGAAAGAGCAAGTGAAAAGTGGATTTCATAAAGAATGTTTCCATCTAGCGGTCAGCAGAGCATTTCAAATAGCACATATGAAAAGAGATATCACAGTTTATAGTTACACAGGGCTCAATCATAGGGAAAAAAAACAACATAAGATTCCTTCGTGAAAATCCATATTTAAGGTTAATAGACTTTTTTTTTTAAAAAAAGTCACTAGGATGGGGCAGGTGGTTATTTTTTGTTAGAGACAGTTTATGATGATGGTAACTTTACTCTTTCTATGTAAAGATGAAAACTCTTGTGGATAGTAATGGTTGTACCAGGTGGATATTAGAGAAATTGGTAATTTTTACCTTAAAGGGAATTATGCGTTTCTTTATTTTCTGTCATAAAATGTCACAATGTTGGATGTTCATATTAAACATGGCAAAATGTTCAAATAATGAATTGAAAGTATGCATTAGTGATCCCTGTGAGCAAAAACATCAGGTTTCAGGTCGTTCCGAATTCTCTGTTTCCAATGGTTTATTCTACTTTGGCTCTAAGCTGACGTCTGCTCGTAACAGATTTCTTCATCTACTCCAGACACACAACTGCAAGTGTTGACATTACATAGCCTACACTGCTACATGTAGCTACATGCTAACATCAGGGAAACATGTAGCCCTGGTTGCTGAAACTGTTAATTCCTCCCTCATTCCAGATCATATTCCTGCTGAACATGTCCAGTTGTATTGTAAAGTCTTTCATTTGTGATTTTCAACTGGAGACAGTGTGCTATACACAGTCATTCCCTGGCTGCAAGTACACTGCTACATGTATTACGTGCTAACCTGAGGGAAAAATGTAATCTTGGTTCTTGATGTTAATTTCTCCCCAGTTTCAAATCATATTCCTGCTGGAACATGTCCGCTTGTATTTAGAAGATTTGATGGTGATTTTTCACAGAAAAAAAGTGCCACTGGTCTCTATTGCACTCATTCCCTGGCTGCAAGGATGGTGCAGAGATGCAGAAATGTGGAAGACCCAGAAATGCCGACCAATCAGAGTAGACTGAGCTCTTTTGGGAGGGGAAAGACAAAGGGTGCATACAGGTGTTCCAGCACGGACAGTACGAGGAAAAATTTTTGAACATTAAAATATCAAAACATGTATTTGTAGAAACTCAAAATACAAGTATGAACTTGAAAAAAAGCACAATAGGTCCCCTTTAAGTTCTGTTTTTAGTTGTTTTGATGTGTTGAAATCTGTTAATGTCAGCACCATATGGGTGAAAAAATGGGGAAGCATTACTCTCTCATATTTCTAAAAATTCACAAGGACAGATTATACAAATCAAAACTGAAAGTAAACTAGGATGGATAATAAAGTGGGCCTCTGGGCTCATACATGTGAAAGAGGACTTATGATGTTCAACTGAGAAATTGTAATAACTTGTGATTTCAATCTCAGGGACTTCAGGGAGGCGTTGGGCCCTTTGAACCCTTGGTCCCTAGGCCAGTGCCCAGTGTGTATGCTCAGTAATTCATCCACTACTCTGAATGAATAACACAATAGGTTTGTATCTCAAAACACCCAAGCAAGCTCATGCAATTGGAATAAACACCTATAGACTGTTGGAAAAATAAATTCTGTATAGCCAAGTTTTAACTGGACAAATTTTCAATTTCTCTAAATCCCTCTCTGATCTGAAACATTTCTATTCTGTAAACTCTTGAAAAGAAATAGGTGTGTATTTAAATCCATCTATATAATCCCAACACTCGACATTTTGCCCTTCCAATCTCAGCCCCACTGACAGTGAGGATGTCTGCTTTACATCTGACAGGCAGCAGTGTGAACTTGGAGATGAAAGCCGTGCCTTGTGAGTTCCTAGCCGAAGGGCTTGCGCTGTCAGGGTGTGCGGCCCGTCCATCTCGGCGCCGTTGTCCCGCGGGCCCCAACTGCAGACGTAGATGTCGATGAAGTGGATGTTGAAGGTCAGAGCTGTGGCCTCCATGGCATCAGTGACAGTGCCGTCCAACAAGCGGATACCTGGACAGATCGAAAAGGTCACATGGATCAGAGTTCGGAGGGAGGCTTGTGGAAAAAAAACAAAAAAATGACATTTTTCAAAAATGTACCAGAAGAGCATTTTACATCCTGGTGCTGCTTCAAAACAGACAAAAAGGACTGTGTTTTATGTTGTAAAAGTTAATGTGATATGGCCATCTACAAAAAGTTAATACAGTAATAGAGCTGCGACACAATACTTGAGGTGCAAATGTCTGTATTTGTGTTTTATTCTGTGCCTATTTTATCGTCTGTTTACTCTTCTTTCAGATAACACTGTCTCTGGGTGTACTTCTTTGCTCTCATCTCTGTTTTCTGTCGCCGTATGACTTCCATCACTGTCTGTCTTTCTGTCTGCTCTTGCTATATTTTTATTTTTCTGCATTTCCTCCATGACTCAACGAATTGTGAGAATCTGCAAAGAAAGTGATGGCAGTGAACCTGGCCACTATCAGCTGTAAAATAAAACTGCACAATTTCTACCTTTTGTTTCTTTCTAAAAGTGGTAATGGCTTTAGTTTAGCAAATATTGGCTCTTCAAGCTTGCTGGTCTGGGTCTGCATTGCTGACAAGCTATCACATTTTTGGACATAATGGCTTTTGGGTTGGGATTTTTTGCTGGATTATTAGTCACCAAGGGCCCTTTAGAAATATCTATCAGCCCCTATAGACTGAGAACCTGTGCTGGGTTTTTGTGCAAGGAGAGCTCAATCATTTACCAACTACCTGCAGCGCAAATTAGTGTTTGAATGTAAACTTGTAATGTAAATGTAAAGTTTAATCCATCTGACACCTTGTATAAATTTACTCTTCAATGCATAAATTCAGAAAAGAAAAACGAAGGCATTAGCATTAATTTCATATAGGCCTATGATTTATTGGAGTGACAATACTGCTTGCAATACTTGCAACATGAGTGCAGCCATAGCAGCCTAGGTTACCATGCAATGTTATATTTTGACATCAGTGGATGACCAAATAACTATAGTGAAAGAAAGCTGAGACAAGTATTCTCTTCTATTCACCTCCAGGGAGCCCAGAGGGCGTCATACTCACTTACTGTGCTATCAAAGTTGAGAATGGCAGCAAAAATAACATCCCAATATGCGGCATTCACATAGTACATGGTTGGAATTATGGATTACTTCACATTATGCAACATCTTGTCAGTCTTCTACTGAAGCATTGTAACAAGAAGAGGCAGTGGTTCAGACTGAAGCCAAAAGTGTGAGACTTCATTTTCCAACATGGAGACTGGACACTTGCCGTTAACACACCATTCAAAGTATTACATCACCTTATAAGTTGATATGGCAAACTTACAAATCCAGTTGACACAGAGCAACATTAGCATCAAATTTTGGTTCCTACCAACTCCCATTATCACAGACAGCTTTCATCCCTCCAGTGGACTGTTCAACCCACTGCCGTCGAGAACAAGGTTCAGCAGCATCAGGGTCAGAACAACAGGACTGTGCAACAGCTTCTTCTCACAGGTCGTTAGGCTACTGAACTCTTACTCCTCCCTGCAGACTGCTGCAGACACACACACAAATGGTCTGACAAAAAGTCAACTTAATACTTCTTGTGCTACCGTGAAGTGCTGTGTTTGTGCTTGTTTTTTGTCTTTCTTTGAGCTGACGAGCTGACGCAGCTCCGCAGAGCTGAGGGGAACTGCAGAGGTGATGATTCTTTTGGATTTGTTACTACAAGTGACCCCTCTAACATACAAGAAGTCATGTGACCTATTATCATTACAAAAATACTGACCTAGCCACTTTAATACTGCTTAACTTAACATGGCGGATAAGCCGCTAACGGTATATAGTTAAAACAAATGAGCACCTTGCAGACCCCCTGATGGAAATACACATAAACAAGTGTGAATTCCCAACAGCTGTGACTTACATACTTAATTTCTTTTTGGGCACAAACTGTGGCCGCCAAAATTTTTGCGGACAGACCAACAAACCAATCAACCAACTGAGAGAACAAGCTATAGAGCCGTTGCAGTGGCAATCAGGAAGTAGAACTGCAATATTAGGTTCTCATCCATACACCTGTCTGACCCAATCACGAACAGTGCCATTGAATGCGATCACACCAGTTGACTACCCTGGAAACCCAGAGTTCTCGTGAGAGCACAATTTGAATTTGCTCAGCGAGTCACTGCGGCAATCAGTAATGATGCTCATTACCCATGCCGTCGGAGCCGAGCTGCACCAATCACATCGGTGTATCTGATATAGGCGGGACAGAGGCGAGCTAAACAGATGACGACAGCGCTGTGACTATGAAGTCCGGAATCAGTCAGTAAACATTGCAAGATGGCTACGGATGAACACCAGCTGTTTGAAACGGCTTTGGCCGCTACAATGAACGAGTTAGACTTGGCTTTTTCTCTGAAAGAGGAACAGAAGACGGCGCTTGAATCTTTCCTTTGCAAGAAGGATGTTTTTGCTGTTTTGCCGACCGGATACAGCAAGAGTCTAATCTACCAGTTAGCTCCGCTGGTAGCGCTCTGGATACGTCACCCCGTGTATTGTTCTGATTGGTCGTAGTGTTATCCAATTGCGTGCAGTGATATTTTCAAATGCATGCTTGGTGCCGCCCCTCAAGTTGGGCCATTTGCATTACTCATAGCCAGACCCTAAATCTTTCTAGATTTGGGTCTGGATTTCCAGGCTACCAGTTGACACAAACAGTTGCCAATCATGACATCACCCCCACTTTTTATAGCATCAAATCACAAACATCCATTAAAAATGATTTATCAGGCTCAACTTGTTGTCTTTCATCATAGTCACTCAGTGTAAACTTTCAAAACAGCATCAAATCTAACAGGGCCGCATGAATTCACAGAGAATTTCAAGTACATTTTCTAAACAGAAGCTCACAGAGAGGTAAAGCTCAGTCAGTCCTCATTGTCACGCAGTGAGCACAGGTCTCAACAGCACCCAGTAGTTCGACATGCATCTTTCATTTGGGTCTTGCCCCTTCATCTCCTGCGTGCCAGACCCTGTTTATGAGTCGAGATAAAATAGACTCAGGGAGGTGAAATTAAGACTAACTGTGGAAAGAGATTCCTGGTCTTGCCTCCCAAACAGTTTTTTTCTGTTTTCGTCGATTCTGCCAGAGGCTCTCATCAGCCTCTGACAAATGAGGGAGGGTCAAGGGTTAAAGATCACAGAGTTCAAATGTCAGAGTTCAACCAAGGGATTCCTCTACTCTTGTGTTGATGACACCACTGTATGAGCGTTCATACAGCCGCGTCCAGATCTGAGTGCTGTGGGAAATTTTCTTACTCAAACATATCATGTACTCCTCATTAACTCGTGCTTTATAGCACTCTTAGAGTATCCTATAAAAATCTTTGATTTCACAACAGAAAACGGGCTATCTTGTGTATTCATCCCTCACCAATGTTACAACCAACACTAAAAAAGCCATTACTGAGGCTCCCACTAAAAAATGAGCTGTTAAATAGGGTCAGCACGGCTCAATAGCAGCCAGTCACCGTGTAGTCTCTCACTGTCACACAAACCCAAAGCCATACATGCACACGAAATAAATTACATACTCTTTTTCTTTCTCAAGAAATATTTAAGATCACTTAAAACCAAAACTTCATCTTAAAGACTTTCAAACAGATACATGATGATACAGATACATGACTTCACAGTTGATGAGGTTGTTTTCAGCTGTAATTTGGCAACATAGACAAAACTAACACAGACTGGGTAAGGCTCTAGCAAAATAGGAGACTACCAGGACTACAAACTAAATCAACAATGATTTTCTATCATTTTCTGCCAAATTTTTAGAATGCTATGCTCAAAACCAACAAACATTAAAATGTTAATTTCCATCCATCTTCTAACCGCTTATCCTCTTGAGGGTTGCGGGGGGGCTGGAGCCTATCCCAGCTGACGTTGTGTGAGAGGCAAGGTACACCCTGGACAAGTCACCAGACTATCACAGGGCTGACACATAGAGACAGAAAACTATTCACACTCACATCTATGGACAATTTAGAGTCATCAGTTAACCTATCCTCAAATTGCATGTCTTTGGACTGTGGGAGAAACCCATGCTGACACGGGGAGAGCATGCAAACTCCACACAGAAGGGCTCCCACACCTGGGATTGAACCAGGAACCCTCCTGCTGTGAGGCGACAGTGCTAGCCACCACACCACCGTGCCGCCAACGGCATGCTTAGTTGTAAATTGCATGTTTTTCCTGTCAAAAAATGCAGCACTGGAAATGCTATTTATTTATTTGTTTGTTTTGTTTTGTACTGGAGATCACTGCAGAATGTGGGCCAAAAAATGAATTTGAAGTATTTCATTATGACATCATTCAATGCATTCTGTTTAATTGTTTTCTGAGGTGAGGTTAAATCAGGTCTAGTTCAAGGGGTCCTTTCACAAATCACATTTTATCTCTAGAAGAATTAAAAAGTGAGAAATTAATCAATCTTTCATGTGCCCTTTTATTTTAATGATTTCGTTTTTGCATCAATGCAGAGAGCCAAACAAATCCACCTTGTTATTGTTAAAAATATTGTTCATTTAACCATCGGTCATCCAGATTTTAGTTGCTTTTTTTAAGTGACTTCTTTTTTCATTATCACACAATAGTGGTTCCTTTTAAGAAATTAAAGGCCTACTACAAGTGTGTTTTGAAAATGCCATGTCATAGTCTTGGCCACTGCAGTATACACCCACAATGCACTGCCTCCCACTGTCTTGATGAGGCTGTATTGTTTTCCTCACCTCCGATCCTGGCATTGAAGGCGATGCCCACACCGCAGTAGGAGTTGTTGGCCTCCATGGCAACTACCCCTGCACATCGGGTACCGTGACTGAAACAGAGGGGGAAGATGTTAGCCACTTACTGAGACTGAATATGCAGAGATGTGAGTTTTCCTTTTTGTTGGATGTGTTGACCTGAGCACACCCCAAATTAAGCCTGGGCAGACAATTACATACAGTGCAGCCTGCAAATTCAGACTGGTGGTTCAGACAAACACCAAGATATTGGAGACTGCAGCTGAAAACAAGGAAAGCTTTCTGCAGCTGATTTTCTGTTCATACACAGCACTGACAACACCATAATATTTCTTGACTTGACACCACATGTATGTAGCTGTTTGCATTTACTACATTTTCGAAATATGTTAAACATATTTACAGTAATAAACCAGTAATATTATAATGAGTGTATAATATCCTTCAGTGGGCTAACTGACCATTTGTTAAGCATACTGCTATAATTAGGCTTGTTAAAGCAGGGGTGCAGAACTTCTACCACCCTCCTCTGTCAGTGACAGTAAGTACATAAACACTGTTGACGCATGCAGGTGAGCCCGCTGCATCTCTTCCGCCCGCTCTCTTCAAGTAATTTTTTTATTTTTACTTTAATCCTTTCTCTTACCACAATATTCCTCTTACCAAATATGTTTGTTTTTTTGTTGTTATTTTATGGAGAATCCACTCCACAAACTTTTCTTGGACGCTTCTTAGGATTTCCCGCCTCCACCCACACTAGCTACTGCTCCGTCTCTATGGTCTTTCCCCCTTCCTTTTAAAAAAAACACCCCCAACTATTTCTATCATACATGGTATGGGATGAGACATCAGAGTCATGCACATACCTATGATGCACTGAGAAAACAAAATAAATGCAGTTCCAATAGAAAAATAAAACTAAAACAAATGCAACCTAAAATTTAAAAGATAACCCCTCCTCCCTTTCACTCTGACTGGTTGATTTAAAACGAATCACTTCCAGTATGCCTGCTCGGGAAAGTTGCCACAGGCACCACAACTCCAGTGTACTGTGAAATACAGTACAGAGAGCTTTCCCTCATGGTGATAGACTTCATCAGCATTGTGGGAACTTGTTTGGCAGTAGCTTGAATGTAACAGACTTTCATTTATGTGTAAAAAACCGGCACCCTAGCTTTTCTTTCAAGTTTAAGTTAAGTTTAAGTTTATTTACTTTATTAATCCCCCTGAGGGGAAATTCAATGTTTTCACTCTTGCTTGTCAATTACACACAGGTCCGAAAGACACACACA
>NC_065511.1:11581916-11606703 GCF_006386435.1 Epinephelus moara | reverse complement strand
GGAGGTGAACTGGCACCTCTCCAGCCACCAGTCCACACTCCATATTTTGGTCCGGACGGGGACTCGAACAGGCGACCCTCCGGTTCCCAACCCAAGTCCCTATGGACTGAGCTACTGCCGCAGTTTACAATGACAACAGTGGCAGATTTACCACTGAAAATTATTATTAATTTTTGGAACAGTTTGGTCCTTGATTTCAGACAGAGATAGGCAAAAGCGGCCTTTCTAGATTCTATCATCTATTGTACAGCTACATAGGTAATTATGCTAACATCACATCCATGAGTTGACTAAAAACGTTTTCAAGCTGACTCGTCTTCAAAGGAAAATTATGTAAAATGTGCCTTAAATATTAGGGCTGTGACAATAACCGCATCGCCGTAATACTGCGGTCACGTGATGCCTACCGCGGTGAAGAGGTCATCACCGCAAAAAAAAAAAAGCTGATTTATCATGGCGGCGGATCTAGTTCCCAAGCCAAATGTTAAAAGAATACTCAACGATTTGGGAGTCATGCCCATTCGCTATCATTTTCATATTGAGACAACATGATGGATATCGTTTTTGTGTCTGTACGTCCAGTGGCTGGGTCTCAGCGGCTAGCACTGGGGTCAGTAACGTTACGTCCTGCGCTGTGATCCACGGAGGGATACACCGGTGAGCAGGCACAGGCACAGACGTAGCCTGTAAACAAAACTCAGCTGTTTATTTAGCCTAACGATATCTCCGGACTATAGTCGCTACAATGGACGACTTTGAACGCGATTTTGAGGAGTTTCTTGTAGCGGACACGTGTTTGAGCCGCAGCATACAGATGAGGAACTCCCAGGTGTTGGATGCTGAGCGGGCGAGAAGAGAGGCTGAATCCTCCGGAGCGGCGGAGCAGCAACGGGCCGAGGGGAGACGGAGGGGAGACGGAGGTCAGAGGAGGACTGGTGGTGTAGCTGCGGGGCTAGCTAACATATTCCTACGGAGGTGGAATCATTTTGCTGCACAGAATGGGATTCGGTGCTACCATCGCTGGGGAGATATATCATCAGGAGGAAAACCGCCGCAGAGAGTGCATCACAAGGAGTGAAAACTTTGCAGCAATCACTAAGTTAAACTGGAAAAAAACGCCCAGGCCTGCAGGAGCTGATGGACAGCTTTCAGTCGAGTGAGTAACGTTAATATCGTCCGTGTCATGTCTTTGTTTGCTTTTACAGAGTGACCTAGCTGTGACGTATCACCGCCATACCGCGGTTAATACGTCACTCTGTCACCGCTGTGAGAAAAAATACATACCGTCACAGCTCTAATAAATATACTTTGTTAGGTACATGATATTGTGCTAAAGACTTAGCTGAAGCTAATACATCCCAGTTGAGCAAATAATCTACATCCAGCTAATGTTTCATGTAAGAAATGTGCAAAGAGAAGAAAAGCATTGTACTTGTGTTGCAGTGTGAAGCTAGTTAGTCCTCATCATTTTATAAGATTAGAGTTTGATTTGGCACTTCTGCTTATTCAAATAAATTGGGAACTGCCCATTGGTTGGACATCCCATTGTTCCGACCATATTAAACTCATTGTTCCGAAGTCCGTTCCGAAATCATCATGATGCCCTGTGGTTAAGGTCTGGTTAGGTTTAGGCACAAAAACTACTTGGTTAGGGTTAGGAAAAGGTCATGGTGTGGGTTAAAATGAAAAAGAAAGTGACAAACACATAAGCCGTGAGCCTGCTCCGCCTCAAGACCATATGCCCGCCGCGAGCCGTTCAGCACCGCGGACAGTCGGACTAATGGGATGTCGAACCAATGGGCTGTCGAACCAATGACATGGACCCATTCAAATTCTTGGATAACACTGTAAACTTCTTAGCTCAGCCACAAACAAGACAAAGGTTAGATTTAATCTAATATAGTCAGCCTGCTTCCATGGAGCATGGAAATACCACACCTTGGATGTGCTATTGTGAAAAGAGCTTTTTATCATTTTTAACTTTTAACCCCACAAAATACAGTAAGCTAATGGAATGCGCTGGGTTAGGCTACTGCTGTAAGCTAGTTAGCCTGTACATGCAAATGTTTGCACTAGAGATCAACCAGTAGTGGATTTTTAGAGGTCGATACAATAACATTAGTTTGGTACAGGCAAAGCAGATTGCTGAATATTGGCCGATATCTGTCGGCCTCCCTGTTTTTCGACAGTGTTGGAAATTAACTAAACATCTAAGTTAAAGTAATGCATAACTAAAAAGTACATATATCTGGAACTGAACATCAAATTAACTAGGGATGGGTCACGATTTTCGAATTTTCGAATAATTGTTTTATTTTGAAAAATCGATTTTTTAATGCGAGTATTACTATTCGCCGTCTTATTTCCCCCCTTTATTTGACATGCAATTCAGCTCCTAACCGCATGAGGGCAGTATAGGATTGCTACAGCGGTGTGAGATGGGCTACCAGCTAGTTTGATGCTCTTCTACAAACAGGAGAAACATGCAGACTACTACAGTCATCAGAAAGTTCCGTGTGGAACAACTTAGACAAAATAAACGAAAATGAGGTGCAGTGCAAACTCTGTGAGGCAAAGCTTGCGTATCACAAGTCTACAACAAGTATGCACAGTCATTTGAGAGCGAGGCACGCAGGAGGTGGCGAGGGACCGTATGGCCGGGCTCAGTGGCGCAACACGTCTGCAGCGCGAGTCCCGTAGCAGCTCGCCCCCCTGTTAATCAATTACAGCGGCTCCACCGGCAACGGGAGCAGAGCGAGAACCCCCGTCTGTCGCGCGACAACTCTCTATTTTACGCGACTCTTCTATTTTTGTCGCGCTACGCTCCCCTACGCGACCCTCCAGCAGATAAAAACTACATGAAATAGTGTGCTAAACGAGCACAATGTGTTTTTAAATGAATAAACCATTATCAGAGGTGATATGTGATGACTTTTTTTTCATGCATTTACCCATGTTTATCCGTGACATTGTTCTTCTGCGCTAGGGGGGTCCGGGGGCATTCCCCCCCCCGGATAAAATTTTGAACATTTCACATCTAAATGAATTAATCCAGTTGGGGCCGGGCAATTTTAGGCAATTCTGAGCAACAAGAGGCAGAATAGGAAGACAACAAAAACGTCTGCATTAAAATGTACATTTTACATCAGTTGAGGCTTGAACTCACAACCTTTGACATCAAGGAGCATCTTCTATCTCTCTGAATTGCAGCCCCCAACCTGTAGCCATTTCTCTTTCTCTCTCTCTCTCTTTCTCTGTGTGTATGTGTGTGTGTGTGTGTGTGTGTGTGTGTATTCATCTCTCTCGTGTCTAGACCAAACTGAACAAATATTTATAGACGGACAAGCAACATCATAATTAAACAGGCTTTTATTTTTAAAATTTATTTTATTTTGAAAATTGGCCGGATTCTCTCGTCTTTTCTGTGTCTGACTTCCTGTTTGGTACGATCCGCTCTATCCAGCTTAACAGAAGCGCTCGCAGCTCGCGTGAAAAATAGACCAGATGCCGAACTGAAGCACTGCAGTGCGCGAGCCTCCGTGGGCGCTCCGCTTTGCTCAGCGGCCTGTGTGGACAGTCAGTCAGATAGGTTAACATGGGCGCCGATTGAAAACTGCCTCCGCTGCTGGGCGCTGCGCTTCAAATATTCCTGCGCCGGAAATCCAGCATCGTGCCGGAGAACTTCAAGCCCTGAGCTTTTAATGTAAAATGGTGATCAAAGAGATGGGCAGGATTTCTGTTAGTATTTGAAATACATATTTCAATTTGAGTATTTTCAAAAATTCAAATGTAAGTTAAAACAAGATACATTAGAGTGGAATTATTTTGAGAGAGATTTTCTCAATGATTCGTGAGACACAACAAGACTGGGTCAAAATCTAGTAAATGGCTAGATTGTTTATGAAACACTAGAGGGCTTATATTTTAAAAACAGGAGCTTTTAATTTGAAACAGGATGTTGTGGCATTCACTCAGTCACAAACTCACAGATTTTTGCTCTAGCACTCTTGACCAGCTGTTGCGATTTGCCCACAAACTCAGTGTAAATACATGGTAAAATTAAGAACAATACACACAGACACAGACAGCAGAAGGGACCTTCATCCTCTAGAGCTGTACCCACTGATCATTTAACACAACTCTGCCCTCCCCAGCTCAACTTTGTGATGGACGTCCCTGCAGGACTGGTGGAGGCTGCGCAGACATCAGCCAGTACTGGAGGCAAGTTATACTAATGATGATAGCTTGTAAAATGTCCTATTGGTGTTAGTTAATAGGCCTAACTGAGAAACTGGTCAACCTCTAGTTTGCACCTTACATTAGAGCAGCTAAATACACCATTTAATCCACTTCTTACACATTTTCTCTTGCATTTTTGGTTTTAGAAAGACTAAATTGGACAACTCATTGACTCTCCTAAGAACAGAAACACAGGACAACAGTCATTACCTATTCTCCTCATCTCTGACAGGCATGGGATCATGGGACAGACCGTGTGAAGCACGCAGGTCAAAACTTCCGAGGGCCTCCTGTAATCCAGACAGAAAACAAATGGAACACGGTGTAACACCCAACGCAAAACATCAGAGCGACATGACAGGAAATGAAGGAATCCTGTGAAAAAGTCTTGATACTGGCACTTGAATTAGTCTGTCAACATTTTTCTCCTGACTGACGGCAATCACTGTCACTGAGGAGATGCCTGTGACTGTGTCTGTGTGGTTTATGCGTGCCTCATAAAAGTGAGCATGTTTGAATGACTTGTTTGCCAGTGTATATAGGCATAACAGGAGGAGGATGTCTTGGCAGCAAACCGTACAAGAGCAATTATGTATCTCTCTCCAGCCAGGCTTATCCATGCCAGACAATCTGCTCTGACAAAGTACAAGTTGGCCTGTGTGCTTCAAACTGCCTATAGGATTATAAATGACAAGGCAGGAGCAAACAACACTGCCACTCCACATATGCTTTATGGCTAGCCGGTGTAACACCAGCCTAACAGAATAAAACAGCTTTATGACTATATGAGCGTTTTATTGTCTCAGGTTTTAACTAATAGAGAAGTTGGGCCGTTTAAGAGAAAGTCAATACTCAGATTTCAGTCTAATGAAAACCCAGGAATGTTTGTGTAAACAAACAGCACTGATGGAAAACTATAACCTTATAAAAAGACTGCAGAAATTACATTGCACACCCATCCCTGAGATCCACTTGGCTGAGATCACTAGAATGACAACATTTTACTGCCCAGCTGAAAGGTCCAGTGTGTAGGATTCAGGGGGATATATTGGCAGAGATGGAACAGAATATGATAAATACGTGTTCTTTAGTGTATAATCTGATGACAAAAACAATCATTGTATTTTCATTACCTTAGATTAAGCTGTTTATATCTATGTAGGGAGCAGGTACTCGTCCACCATGTTGCACTGCCAGACAGACAGACAAACCGACCATTGGCTTTAAATAGAGTCATTCGCAGTTTTATACCAGCTGCCATAGTTTAAGGCCCCTATGCGATGAGCAGCGCAAAAAAACCCATTGATTTTTAAATGTGAAACTGCTTTATTTCGTGTTTTTACTAATTTTAATCACCGGGTCCATTTGTTTTGGAGAGCAAGAGACCTCTGCAGATATTTTGGCTTCCTTAAGAACCATGTGAATGTCTGGATCAGAAAAAAGGTGAGCATGCATTAGCAGGTTCTGGGCCAGCACCTCGGTTTGCAGTGTAGGAGAAACATTGACATGTATCGCAAAACTGCTTGGTGCTAAGGTGCTAGGTTAGCGGCAAAGCTGTAATACGCTGAACAGCATTGGGAAAACACTGATTTTTAATGTAAAACTGTTTTATTCAGTGTTTTTACTGTTTAAATTGACAGGGTTTATGTGTTTTCAAAAGGAGGAGACCTCTGCAGAAAATTTGGCTCCTTATAAAAACCTCCTGAACATCTGGATCTTAAGTTATCAGAGAAAAAATGTGAGCAGACATTAGCAGGTTCTGGGCCAGCACCTCGGTTTGCATTGTAGGAGAAACATTGACATGTATCGCAAAACTGCTTTATTTAGTGTTTTTGCCTTATTTTTAAGGTCTGATTGTTTTGGAGAGGAAGAGACCTCATCGAATAATTCAGCTCCCAGAAAAACCTCCTGAACAATGACCACTGAAGGAATCCTTAGATTACATCTTGGCACATGGGAGAAGTTTCAGCTGGTTGCAATCTGCAGTCCTCACCGCTAGATGCAACTTAATCCTACACACTGTTCCTTTCAATAAGATATGGTAGATATCAATTATTGTTGGAAAATCTCAATTTGAGTTGACTTACAAAATTTTTCTTCAGGTCCTTGTTTGTGTGATCCACCCCTGAGGATGACAAAAAAGAAAACGTAATAAATGAGTCAAAATCAAACTGTGATCAGGGTATTTAATACTGAGAGGAGACATCTGATGCTCTGGACAAAGAAGTTAAAGAAATCAACTGCACATTTTGATGTTTTGGTATGTCAGAGCATGCCTAAGTGCACTCATTGTTTCATTATTTTCTGTGGAGCCATATAAGAGCTGTTTCAAGTCATTTGTGGTAGACAGGTTATTAAAACTTTGAAATTTTGAGTACCCTGCTAATTGGTGTAATTAATTTGCCAAACTGTAACGGTGAAGTTTCGTCAAGATCCAGGCTTTGCTGCATGAGGCACTGCACATGACTGATGGATGAGTGAATGAACAAATGGGCACCGAATAATCTCTCGTCCCTCAAATTTCAAATGTATTCATTTTGCCATTTTTTCCCTTCTTTCCGTCACTCTGCACCTTTCCCTGCATCTTTCTTTTATCATCCTCTCTTTCCACATCAGTTGCCTTTCTTTCACTTGCCCCCTCGCCGTCCTCCCCCTCTCCTCACCCCGACCACCACCTCCTCCTCCTCCTCCTCCTCCTGCATCTCTGCTGCATCAGGGCTCCTGTGGTCTCAGTGAGAGACAAACGAATGAGGGCCCCAGGAGGGCCGCGCCTGCTCTGCCAGACATCACTCACTCTTTCTCTCTCTTTCTCTCTCTCTCTCTCTCTCTCTCTCAATCACACACACACACACATACGCACACACACATACACACACGGGACCTGCCAGCCTTTGTCCCATGCAGGCAGTGCCTCCGGGTTGTCATGGTAACTTGCAGTCGGTTTTGCCGTTGAGGCCTGATTGTGTTGAGCTCAGGCGGGATGGAGCCCTGGGTGGGTGAAGCCTCATTGGAGCCTGCCATGCCATGCCATGCTGTGCCATACCATGCCAGGTCAACCTGCTACGTCCTCTACATAACCACTAATGCTTTATTCTCTCCTTGTCCACCACTCTGGATCTTCCTCTTTACATGCGATTTGTTTTACATTCTCTTTCTCTCTCTGTGTTTTTACCCTGGTTGGCGCTACTGATGCCCTGGGTCTCTCTGACAGTGAAATATATTTTTATTTCCTTGGATAAATCCAGAATTTTATGAGTGTTAAAGTTGCATTCGTTCAACTGCTTTCATCCACATCTCACGATCTCCATCCACAGATGCAGTTCAGATTTAAGGTTATTTTGTCAAACAACTGCATTTTACTGTATGCTTATAGCAAGTGTGGCTGAGTACAAGAAAAATGTAGCACCAGTTGATACTGAACGTTTTCATAGATTTTTAGTTTCTTATTCTCAAGGGAACAAGAGAGAGGGCTCTCTGGCCAACTTTCCTCCTTGCCTGAGCCAAGTTGGATTTCCACACTGAACACAAGGCCAAGCGAGGATGCTGGGCAGGTTTTTTGCATACTTTTGATTTAAAGAGGTATATCGAGTGATACTGCGCTATGGGCCAACATGATGTCTTCATATGGAATTCAAGTGATTCATTAAAGAGTTATGAAATGTCAGATATCTTTTCCAAATGCCCCCTCATGCTGATCTGTTTTCCTTTATAATCTTCCAGCTTCATCATCAGTGAAATCAGGAGACTCTCTTATATTCCTCTGCTCCAACTCCATCTCTTTGCTCCAGGATTTGTCCTTGTCAGTTCAGAATCTCCAAGCCTTAATTCTCTATGAAGCTACTCTGTATTTTTTTAATGTATTTATGTATTTATGAAACTATGCGCAACAAAATAGTCACTTAAACGAGAAGACATCCCCCTGATATTTGAGAAAAACATAATACTGCTGAAAAGCAAATGGACATCTAGGGCCTAGATGTAAAAACAATGTGAATGTGTAAAACCCATGTGTGCACCTACACATAAATTGGTTTTTACAAAAGAAAACTGTGCAGTGACAATGTACGCACAATCTATAAGTAGTGCCGCAGTCACAACTATAGATATGCAAACAGATGTTTAAGGGCTTTTCTACATCTATTTATGGCATTAGTGGGAGTGTAAATGAGGCACATGTATGTGCATGTGCACCTGGTTTCAACATGACAGAGATTTATAAAACAGAAACATCCATACATACTGCTTTATAAATTGGAGGAAGAGAATTCACATGCACATTTCTGTCTGTGTGTACACACAATTTTAGTGGTGAATCTATATATGGTTTTACGTATCCGGCCCCAACTGTTGCTGACATTATACCTCCTTTTACGAAGCCTCTTCGAGACGGGAATTTCACAGCGTTATGCCACCTTGCTGTTCTGTATAAACGGTACAATCGCAGAACGGGGGTACAGAGTTGTGTCGCCTTTAAGCTGGCAGAAGAGGCAGCAACAGTGGTGAAACAACCTCTGTGTAAAAGGTACAGCTGGCAGTACAGGACCATCAACAGGATGGGTGTGAGGTTTACACAATGAGTTAATTTGCAACACACCGGGAGACTTTAAACGAAGCTGATAGCAGTTAGCAGCTAACTCAAAGAGGAAGAACTGCAGCCAAAAATGTCTGCAAATTGGGAAAACAATGAGGTCCAGGCATATAAAAGGGATGGTAAATGATTGTTATCTCCATGTTAATGCCATTGTTATTGTTTATAAAGACCTGCTAACTAGTACTTTTTTACTTTTATGTAACACTTGAGGCCAGTGCTGTTGTGTTACATGTCACACCTCTTTTGCTTCCGTGATGCTGTCATGCTGTCTAAAATCACACTGGAGCTGTATAATGCCACTGTTGTTTGATTCTGTGTAAAAATGCAAAGGTGGCATAAAGAAGGGAATTTGTAGCAGCCCTGTAGCACACTTTCTGTGTAAAAAGGGGCTTTTCGCTCAGGAACGCTGCATTTGACCAAAGTAATTCATGTGGTCTATGAATTACTATGATAATTTTTAAAACTATTAACAAAATGCCACTGAAGAAGGTTGATTGATTTACAAAGGATGGTTCATGCACATTACAAAAAAAAAAACATATTTATTTTACTACCTGAATGGATAGGTAGGCCTACAACTAAGGGTGAGTGGGTGAATGTTTTTGTAATTTTGGTGAACTAACCCTTTAATGTTCCCCAGTAGCTACATGTAACAGTAAACGACAGTGAAAGCAAGTCTAATCACAAATTATTTCAAGGTTTTAAAGGAAAGAGTGCAACCTGAATATGACATTAAAACTCGTTTTAGAATGAGCATCTTTTTCAGTCTGGGTGAGGTTCCCCTTAGTACATAACTGCAGCTCTATCAACAGTGGATCTCTGCTGTAACGTTAAAATAATTGCTTCTCTGCAGGAGGCAAAGGAGCCTGCTTTATTAAGAGTTCATCTTTGTTTCAACTAAGTTATGAAAAAGATGTCTTTGTGTGCATTTACACGTGTTGTTGTGCTTCTATGTATGTGAGTGAGAACCTGCCAGAACACAAAGACGGCCACACAGAGTCACCTCAGCATTTAAAAGGTGACGCTTTCCCGTCTGCAACTTTGTGATGGAGACAGCTTTGGGAATTATTAACGTCATGCTGCTTTGGAGGGAACAAGTAACAAGTGAGCAAACAATGGTGGGGGGAGAAGGAACGGAGAGGCAACAGAGGCAGGGGAAGGATGATTGGACCCAAACCCCATTGGACTGACACTGTGTCACTCTGTTACTATGAGTATGAGTGTGTGACACCAGTGACAATGGTAAGAGGAGGTGACCACTTTATAACCTTAAAATAAAGGGATCAATATGCAGTAAGTTGACAAAACAATGCAGGAAAAAAGGCAAATTACAGGCAGCACTAGAAAAAGTAGGTTTTAAGTTTAGTTCAGAACTGGTCACTGGAACTTCAAAGTATGTAGTAGGATAGAGACAAATCCAGCTTCTGTGTGTCTTGATAATTGATGCAGATACTTTAGAATGGGTTTATGTGTGCATATTTCATACACACACATAAGAGGGTTACAATTGTCTAACCTGTCTGAGATAAATGCACTTTTCAATTAACTTTTTAATATTAAGTTTCAGCCCCCTAACTCTCAAACCATTTTTTTAGATTACAAAAGGCTGATAACTGATTTAATATGCCTACTAAAATTAAGATCTGACTCTGAGATGCCATCCATATTTCTGGCCTGATACACTGTGTCAATGCGACTATACAGTAGTCCACCTGTGAAAGAGAAACGTAGTTTTAAGTGTTGTCTGCATAAGTGTGAAAATTAATGTTATTGCTCTGAAAAATCTTGCTTTACTGCAGCATGTACGGGCGGAACAGAGAGGGACTATGTATTGATCCTTGTGGTACACCACAGGTGGTTGGTTTGATACACTGAAGAAGGCTTAGGCCGAAACGTTTGTTTGTTTGTTTGTTTGTTTGTTTGTTTGTTTGACCGACCGACCGTCTGTTGCCCTAGTAAATTATACATTTTGACTTTTTTGTCTTTTGAGAGTGCTGTTGCCCACAAGTTTTTTTTGGAATCATTCTGCAACTTGCACCCATTGTTTTAAAAATATTGGAGTTGTGCGTCCTCCTTTCTTCAACTCCACAGGTGATGCTGACCTGCTTGGAAGATTGCCAGCGCAGATTAAAAACAATGCTCTCTTGCAAATTTCTTGCAAATAGGACCTACACTAGGACAGGATAATACCCAAGAGCCTAACTTGGTTTATCAACAAAACAGTGTGTTTAACTGTGTTAGAAGCAGCAGTGAGACCTAATAATACCAGAACAAAAATTTTGTCAGTGTTAGTTTTCATTCAAAGGTAATTCAGGACCTTAATGAGAAGCTGTTTCAGTACAACGATGGGGGCAAAATGCTGACTGGAGATTTGTCAAAATAGTATTTAAACTGATAAAGTTGTTGGTGGACAATTTTCTCGATTATTTTTGTAAATGTGATATGGGTCTGTAGTTGTTATATGACATGTCTGCCAACCTACGGAAGATCTCATTGGCTGGCCACATACATGAATTTATCTGCTTTGGCATGCTTCTCAGCAGTGGACAGGTTTGAATTGGGATTGACACGTGCACAGCATGAGCACATGTGTGCTCAGAGGTGGTGTGTCGCAAGGGTCAATTTGAGCATCAAAACACTGCACCTTCAAGTATTTACAAGTATGATCTGAGTGGAAAAATGCATTCAGTCAGGTGCATTCACTCAGGTGGCACCATACTGCCATAAATACAGCCATAAACGCACTCCAACACAGTCCAAGGTCTTCTGAGTGTGAAAGTAGAAAGCTACGTCCCACAGTTAGATGAAACACTGTAGGTGGTGGAGCCAATGCAAAACCTTCCATGAATACAAATGCTTTGAACCTGGCTGACCCAGTCTAGATTGTGATTGTGCGGGTGTGTGTGTATGTGTATGTGTGTGTGTGTGTGTGTGCGCACGTTTGCTGCTCTGCATGTGTGTCAGCATTCAGCGGCAGCAGCTGCACTCTATCTCCTTGCTCCCGCAGCATTCACGCCGGTCTTCGGGGTCAAACACACACACAAATCAGCCACAGAGATGTGTCGGAGGCCATTTTGAGCCGACGGTGAGTCGTGCCTGAGCCGCCGCTGAGACAATGAGCCGACATCACTTCAGAGGAGGCCCCCGCTACACCTGGGGCCCCCCGGCTGGCTCTCGCCATTTAGCTCTCCTCTGTAGGAGTTACTGTACAAAAAAATAGCAAAACTCCTCATGCTGCCTCTGCTGCTGAAAGGTGGAGTAGGAGAAGGACTAAGACACATGAGGCAGGAAAGCCATAAAGAACTGATAACAATATTTCTGTAATGAAGCTGCACATGGCTGATAATTTGCCTTTGCAAGTGTGAAAAAGAAAAGAAAAGGTGTGTGTGTGTGTGTGTGTGTGTGTGTGTGTGTGTGAGAGAGAGAGAGAGAGTGCTGCAGAGAGACAGGGGTGTGTATCACCACCCGCCACGGGTGAGACTTCCTGGCCCTACACCTCCGTCTCATTAATCAGCTCGGTATTTAAGAAGGGCTGGAGTGAATACTTGCCTGTAATTAGCTGGCTTTGTCAAGGACGTGTGCGTCCGTGTGTTTGTGTGGGTTTAAAAAGTGAATGGCAAAGAGAGAGATCTTGGGGAGAAGACGGAGTTTGATGAGTGATACAGGGCGGAAGGTTTGATACAAGGGTGTAGAGGGAGCGTGGGTGATGTAAAGCCTGGCGCAGGGAGAAGAGGAGAAGCGGACAGGAGTGAGAAGACAGAGAAGACAAGTTGGAGGAAGAAGAGAGATGGAGAAAATGACTGTTTAGAGTGGTGGGGGAGGTGAGAAAAAAATAAACGAGAGAAGGCATACAAGAGAAGACTGGAGGGAAATGACGGTGTGGAAAAGATGCAGGCAGAGACAGGGACAGAGCAGAGGGTATTTGGGGATGGAGAAGAGGTTGACTTCTAAAGTGGAACATTAGTATTCAAGTGGCACGCATTCGCCGCCCCCTCACCACACCCCGCTGCCCTGACTGCCCAGCGGCCAGCTCTCCTCCTGCGGTGGACCCAGACACGAAGCTGGAGGTGGCAGAGGAAGTGTGTGTGCATTGGGACTTAAGTTCATTGAAACGCTTCCTTCAATGGAGATCTCCACTTTAGAGAAATGTCTTTGTTTTTCCATGGTGCGTGGGTGTCAGTGTGCTTTCAGCTGTTACATTGCTGTTATTACCTCTGCAATTCATTATCAAAATTTTACCTGCGAGTTAAACATTTTCACTCAGCCAGTGAGCGCAACTTATTTCTTGTTACACAACACAAGTGCAAATCTGTCAAGTGCCACACACCTACATACACAAATAATGACCCTGGAGGGCAGACACACACCAGAGCAAGAAAGTGAAGTCAGACTGATCTGTCAGGTTGACCATGGTGGCCAATGAATGAGCGCCTTGTTAGCGGCTTATTTATCGGCTCCGCTGTCTTTATGTTGTTGCCAGAGAAGCTCAAATCTTAGAAGTGTTAAATCTACTTTTGAATGTATATTGATGCCTTTATTTATGGGATATTGACCTGAAATGTTTATCAAATGATGCATTTCATTTATTACTGATTTTATGTCAATACACAAAAATTGTTTGTGTGTGTGTTTTATGTCCAGCAATATTGCCTCCACCTCAGCACAATGAAGGTGAATGAAATTTTACTTTAAAAATCCACTTTACTCTGGATAACTCACAAACCTCGTCATAAACAGTGCATTTTACCGAAAGAAATATGCACAGACTGTTCCCAGCAATTGTTGTGGATTATACGGAGTAAATGAGATACTATTTCTGCAGAGAGGTGATCTTGTTGAATGTTTTCAAAATTTTCACAACACTGAAAATGTTGAAAACATTCAACAAGAGTGCCCTTAACAAAATTCTCCTCACCTCCATTTTATCAGGCTGGAGGCAGAAATGTCAGAGATGGATCTTTCAAAACCAGGACAGACAAAATCAAGACTATCAGTATGGCTAGATGCCAATAGAGGTGAGCGAGAAAATATGTTCATATTCATTTCATGTAACTACTGTCAGATTTTTAAAGATTAAGGCTGACGGCTGATGTTATTCTTTTTTTTTTTTTTTTATTCTATTCACACTGTTTCCAAGTAGGGATATAAATCTTTAAAAAAAAAGGTCAAAAATATAGTATCATTAAAAAAGGTGAGTAATTTCCTAGAAGAGCTGGGTACTGGAGTTTTAGCAAACCAAACCGGGACTATTTTCAGCTGTGGAGTAATACTTGTTTGGTGCAAAAGTCAGATACGTGCATCAAAAATAAACTACAGTGTGTGTTCACTACAATAAAGTAATATGCTCCAAACATATGTCAGACTTTAGCTACGCAGTCAGCACTTGTTAGAACAAAGATTAATTTCTTAGTTTCGGTCTTTTCATTGTATATGTAGAAAATAACAAAAATAAAGAAAATGTAACTTTATACTTTACGCCAAGAGAAAATTTGCCAAACTAACGGGTGCAAACAAAGTCTTGTAATTACTTTACCCCTAACGTATGGGCACTTTCCTTCCTCTGATGCTCCTGTGTTATATTTGTTGCATGTATAACTGCCACAGATAAATATGTTGACTTCTTCTGTGAGCTATTATCCCCTCTGCTGCTTCTGCTTGAAGCCATTGTGATGTTGAAAATCTTAAAAAATGAAAGGACAAGCAACAATACTGAACGTCAGTGCCAGAACTTAACGACACCACCCAGTGATATACAGTTGGCATTATTCAGCATGTCTAATAAGTTGTTAATTTTTCATGAAATGAACTACCCTCTGGGAAAAAAGGGGTGACTTTTTCCTGTGTTTGACATATCCACTGGTAATCCCATTCGTCAGCATCACTCGACACACATCATGGTGTACGGCTCTCCATCTATTCAAATTCATAGCTCCCTGCTGCAGTGTCTGTGTATATGACTTCCTTTTCTTCCTGCTTAACTACCTCCAACTCCTCCTCTGGTCTCCTCCACTGCTTTGCTCTCATTTGACTAATTATATTCACGGAGAACGGTGTTGACAAATTCATTTTGAAATCCATTAGTCCCGTGGCGTTGTTTAAACAATGTGCACGTTAATGTCCATTGCTTTAATACCCCTGATTCACATTCTAATAGCCGTCTGATAAATCAGGTTATCTGCGACACCTTCTACACGCCGTGAAGAGCGGAAATTAGAGAATTATTAACTATCCGTGGTGTTCTGTCGTGTCCGGGTGTGTTAGGGAGAAGAGGAGAGGAGATGACAGAGCGGAGGAGGGAGAGAGAAAGAGAGAGAGAGAAAAAAGGGAGACAATGATGCACAGAGAGAGTGAGAGAGAGAGAGAGAGAGAGAAAGAGAGAGAGCAGAGAAATTAGAGAGATGGGTGAGGTTAAAAAGAGACCAGAGGGAAAAACAGAGTAAGAAAGAGATAATAAGGAACAATGAAGAGCAGCAAGACTAAGTGACAGTAAATCTATGAGACTAAGACAAACATTAAAGAAGAGGGACTGAGGGCAGAATATGGAAAAACATGCAGGAGGAAAACAAGTGGAGTGTCTACTTTAACCACTTGTCCACTTTATCCCCACTTTTTACATATAAACTCAATACTTCAGTATACAACCTTATGAAATGCTGTACAAACGGGACACTAAATATAAATCACAGGTGAGTTTGCATCAGAGCTGAAGCAAATAAATGGATTTACAAACATCCACAGGAAAAATGGAAAGGCTTCCAACATTTGTGTTATGCATTTTCCATGTTATTAATTATGAAATAAGCGTTTAAGCGTTACATTTACTAAAACACTTCACTTAAGTGCAATTTTGAGGTTAGGCTTCTTATAGTTTACTTGAATATTTCCAGTTTTGCTGCTTTATACCTGATGGCTCTATATCTTGGCGGGAATATTGCACTTTTCATTCTACTACATTTATTTGATTACTAGTTATTTACTAGTTATTTTGCATATTCATATTATTGATACAAAATATAAATCAAGTAATAAATGTTAATGTATTATTATAGATTAACCTACCCAGCAGTATATAAGGTCATTAAATGTAGCTCCTCCTTTACCACCTGCAACATTAAAGTGATGAACACATTAATGTGTCAATTAATACAATCCAATAACATGGTATACATATACAGTATTATTTCAACAGCATAATGAGTACTTCTACTTTTGGTACTATAAGTATATTTTGCTTCCACCCTTGTAGTTTTACTTTAGTAAAAATTTGAATGCAGAACCTTTACTTTTGACAGAGTATTCCTACACTGTGGTTTGTGTATGTCTAAATACTTTGTCCACCACTGACTGTATGTCAAATACACACCTGTATACCTGTGTATACTGTGTCTATCCCTCCATCCCTCCATCCATCCATCCATCCATCCATGGATCTATCCTCTACTGTAGCCATTCATCCCTAGTCTTAGTCATGGGCTATTAGGTCTGTAATAGGGAATGGGGTAATACACCATTTTATTGCTGAACATGATAAAACACTCACAATAACCTGATCAAGGTAAATTTCCATTATTGGGATAATCATGAAAATCGTATCAAGAAGCACCTAAAGAGACTGCTGGGCAACCAGCAATAAAAAAGACTGCAAATACAAGTTGCATATGTATCAATCTCAAAGAATGCAAGAGATCTTAATCAAGTATTTACATACTTTTTAGGATTGTTTAATTGTTTTTCAATAAAAAGGATGACCACTAAAAAAAAGTGTCCTATCTGTCATGCAATAAAAATATCTGTTTCTGCTTCTTTCTGATGAGTGGCAGGTTAATATTGTGAATCGTAATTATTTGGCCAGGATAATCGTTGCATGATATTTTCATACTGTCCCATGCCTGGTCTGTAATAATAGATTCATCATGTCCCTTAAGTGGTCATGCTCAAACCCAGGTTGTAATGCTTAGGAGGCTCCCAAAAACATTTTCTATTAAGTGTGTGCATTTTTGCAATATTTGGAATACGGTAAAAAAAAAGTCACTGTAACCAGGCAATCAGACTGCAATCATCACTGCATTAAAATAATGCAAAAGGACTCCATTCTTTCAGGTATTGGTGAAAAATACTACACACTAGCATTTAGTATGGGAAAGGATTTTCCAACTCTGGAAGGTTTTCACAGTGACAGTTGTTTTTCTTTAATCGTGGCAACCAGCAGAATTATATGTATTTGATTTGCCAACTCAGTGCTTTACCAAATGAAGTTACATTGCGTTCCTGGATTGTTTTGACAGTCTCCTGCATTGGCATCCCCACAGCGCCAACCCAGTGGTGTCACTGAAATGAATGAGGGGGCTGCATTTTTTTCCCCACAGTGATAATGTCTGTCTGAACACCCTAATTTACAGAAATACTTGGATGAAAAGAATATATATATATATATATATATATGAACAAGTCCTGCCTCTCCATGCTTGTTCCTCCTCCTTACTGCGTGGATCAACCTCCTTATATGAACTTTCTTTAAATTCCCACTCCCTCCTCCATCTACTTTTGCGCTTCCAACTCCACTTTCACCTCCTCCCTCCTCCTCTCTCTTGCCCCCGTCTCCAACCAAATCCTGGCTGCCTCTCCTACTCTTCCTCCCTCCTCCTTTCTCCTCCTCTCAACACCCGCTGAACAGAAAGAGAGAGTCTGTTAGTGTCAGTAGCCCTGCCTGTGGTGTCTGGTGGAGTGTGTGGATTAGACACATAGGCCTGATTAGCTGCTTGTTTACCGACCAGCACCACCACTATCACGACCATGGGGCTTCAAGGGCAACACCAGTGGATCATCTCCCCACACACGGCCAGACAAACACACAGAACACAGCTAACAGACACACTGCGTTGAGCACTTCTAGCGTGCTTGTGTACAAGTGTCTGTGTGTGTGTGTGTGTGTGTGTGTGTGCGTGTGTAGTGTGAGTGCCATCGTGCCCCCGTTGAGTCGCCCACCATGGCACAGGGCTCTTAATTAAGAGGAGTGTGTGTGTGTGTATATGTGTGTGTGTGTGTGTGTGTGTGTTCTGGGGGCGGAGCAGCTGGCAGGAGGCACTGGGGCCAGAGAACATCTGCAGGAGGCCGCAACGCAACACGCCTGCACACACTCACACACCTAAACACACACACACACACAGACAGGGGCACCTATACACACATTCACAGGCATATGAACGCACACAACTACACACATCGTCGCCACTTGGCAACTCACACCCCCGAGAACACAGAAATACACACTTGCAAGCACACACGCAGACCCGTTGAACGCTGCCATTGCCACTGCCGCCATACCAGTGGGACTGTCACCATAGCAACCCAGGACTGGTCATGTCACCCTGGTTTAGTGAGATGGGTGACAGCGAGAGAGAGTGAGAGATAGGCAGGCGATAAAAAGAGCAAAAGACAAAGACAAAGACAAAGAGCGAGGGGCATTAAATACCCTCCACAATGCTCGCCTCAGTCTTGTTTTGAAACAAAAGGGTAAAGAGAGAGAGTGAAAGAGGGGGAGAGAAAGAGAGAATCCAAAGGCGTCTCATCCAGCGAGCAGCTCTGGATGTGAGGAGGTCAGCAGCTTTGAGGACTTCAGACGCACCACAGGGCCCTCAGTAGTCAGTCTCCTTTTTCAATAAGTCAAGAGGAGCTGTTGTGTGTAACACAAATACACACACACACACACACACACACACACACACACACACGCGCGCGCGCTTGTGATGTCATCATGTTGATAGAAAGCGAAAAGGTAGAGAGGGATTTTGTCCTTGCTATGGGGCAAAGGCTACAGCTGAGGGTAAAGGATTAAAGGATCATATCAGCCTCGGTGAGTTTTCTTTGTCTCCTGCCATTATCTGTGTCAGCCCATATAAGAAATTTACTTTAAAGGGACAGTCCACCCCAAAATTAACGCCACAGATTTTTCCTCTTACCTGTAGAGCAATTTATCAATCCAGATTGTTCTAGTGTGAGTTGCCATGTGTTGGAGATATCAGCTGTAGAGAGTCTTCTCTCAAATATAATGGAATTACATGGCACTCTGCCTGTGGTGCTTAAAGCGCCAAAAAAATACATTTGAAAAACTTGACAGCAATGTCTCTTTCAAGAAATAGTGCCCTGGTAACTCAAGATAATCCTCAGACCTTGTTGTGAGCAGTTTCATATTGGAACTGTTTTCTTTCTACTCAACTACACTCGCCAACTGAGTGCTTTGAGCACCACAAGCTGAGTGACATCTAGTTAGTCATCTAGCTAGTTATATCATCATCATCTAGTTATTAAATTTGAGGGAAGGCAGACATCTCTACAGCAGATTACCTCCAACACTCAGCAACTCCCTAAAGAACAATCTGGCTTGATAAATAGCACAGGTAAGAGGAAAAATATGTTTTTTTTTATTTTGGGATGAACTGCTCCTTTAGCATCAAGCGATCTCTCATGACATAAAAATACAGTAAAACTTAAATTAAAAGCCTTGTCCCAACTAAACGTCCAGTTCCTTTTACTAGCCCAGTGTAGATGCACATTTTGATACAAACATGCTTGTCTCAATTAGACACCTGGCCTGGTTGCCAAGCAGTTAATCTTTTTAACAGAAGTTCTTCAGATGTATAAAACCGAGTATTTGGCTACCTCAAAATATGTGACCATTCCTGAATTATCCTGTAAGTTATTCAAATTCCTTTAGTCTGGAAGGGTCCTAAGAGCAAAAGAATCAAAAGGGTTTTCCATAAAAAAGTGTGCTGGGTGCTGCTATTCAATCTCTCTCTGATGTGCTGTCTGTCAGAGCTAGATCAAATGAATGATTTATAATTTATGTATCATCTGTAGCCTAATTGTTATACAAGTAACATTCATACTGGTTTAAATAAACAAAACGAAACCAACGAAAAAATGCGTCCTTCGACGTCAGCATGATACACAGCCAGTTGCTATTATAGTTTAACGGCGGCATCTGGGGGGAAACGCGGCAGATTGGTGGTGTTGTACCAACACAGTACCTTTATTTTGAAAAAGATTGTATGTGAACATCAAATTTCCTGTGAAAACATGAGAGTATTTTGAAAGAAGAAAATGCATGTAACAGGCAGAACTTGACATGGCGTCCCAGAACATCGACAAACAACTCACCCAGGGTACCTTGCAAGTCGTATGTGGATGTGGAAAGTCCATGACCAAATGTCAATATATGAAGAGGTCGGTGTGAGAATGTGTTGATTGTGCATTTACCTAAGCAAACACCACAAAGTGCATTCGCAGTCTTGTATTTTTCTTAGTGGAATGCCAGAAAAATTTGAGTCAAGTCAAAATATTGCAAAATGTTTTTAGTCACACTTGAAATATGTAATCCTGTTGAGCGTTTAATATTGTGCAGTGTGTCGGATTTATACGACAGCACCTTCCGCTACAATTTGGAGGAATACCAACACTGACAATAACACTGGTATATCCCTCTGAAAATCTGGTGTCTGAACTTTTTTTCCCTGTGGAAAAATAAATGTTAGTATGAGCAACTGTTATGTGTTTCCCTGAAAGATGAAGCGAGATACAGAACACCAATCATCCAGTCCACGGCCTCATTTGTTTACAGTAATTGCACCAGGGTATCACTATTAATGGTGTGATGATGTTTAAAGATGGGACACGGAGCACCTTTAAATCATCTTCTGTTTGTGTTTAGCATGGATGTTCCATCACAGCGTTACATAACAGAGGGATGAGCTTATTAGCTGCTAAAGCTGATTTGTCAGAAGAATAAGTTCATGTACTACATAATAAAACTCAAGTAAAGAAAATGCTGTTGCTTTAGGAGGCATTTAGAGGTGGTGAGTATCTTTTGGTTTAAATTTAATAAAAAGCCAAAGGTTAGCAGTGAAGAAGGCAAGGGTTGATTTAAAGTGATTTCTGGCTACTGGAGGAAAAAGGTCAATAGCACCAGTATGATCCCTTGAGTCTCTAACTATCTGTGCATGAATTGGGAAATGGTCCATAACCACACACACAAGGACACACACAAACACACATCACTGTATAAGCTTCTGTAGCTTATGTATTTATGTCAGGCTCAGCAAGTGGCAATGTGTGTGTGCATACATGTAAAGCCTTGTGTGTCCTCTTGTGGATACACACATGTGTGATTATTTTCATATGTTCACGTATGTGTGTCTTAGAGAGAGAGATGTAGTGTGGCATGAGATTTACACATATTCATTAATCAATATTTGTGCTCCTTGGGCTGTTCTATACAGTATCGATTTGCAGCCAGAGCCTAGAGTATAGGCTCTTGACCCTTGACCCCAATAAAACAATAATATACCTCCATAAACTACAATGTGTCCCCAGTCTACACTGACTGAGCTATTGAACTGGAGAAGAAAACTACGTCAGTCCAGCCCAATATGACAAATGAGACATGAGTGAATGCTTCTGAGCTCATTTCACTGCCAATAAGGACCTATGTTATGAAAAGTGACATCTATATCCATCAACAGCAGATTTTTGGAGACTTACAGGACTTGTACTGATATATTTGTGAAGTGGCAGGAATTATTTTAGGTGCACAAAAGTACAAGTCATGCTCATTTTCTGCTAAAACAACATTAGGTGACTGATATTTGGAGCACTTCCAAGGCTTGGATGAAGATAAATCTCACCTAGTTGAATCATCAGTGCAAGAAAATAAAATGTCAAAAGGGTAGGTAAAAATGTGTGGCGTTAACTCCACCTGCATTTCTGTGAGATATATCTAATTATTGAGCTTAAAGTGTTGTTGTGTGCACTGCTCAGTCAAACTAAGATGAGGATTACATTTTGTAGAAGTATTCAGTGGTTTAAATCTGTTCCCTTTTTAGATGCTGGGTCAATGGATGAATTCACAACTATGGTGCAGTGCTATGTGCCCAAGCGTTTTGAATATGCTACACCTCCGATTCACACTTCACAGCTGAGGCTCAGATTGGAGGCATCTGACAAAGATAAAAAAAAAAGCTACATAATTTCTCAGAAACAAAGCTGAAATAATTTAAACAAATGATGATGGCAAAACCCTATGGTACTGTTAGATTATCCAGCAAACTACTTTACCTCTACGGTGACAAACATTTATGAAATCAACAGCACAGTATTGTCTGATTTTTTTGGCCACTTGGGGGCAGCAGAACAAGCTGTTAACACAACATTGACACATTATCAGGTTATAAAGTGATAGGATGAGATTGTTAACAACTGGCTCCTATTAACAGTAAACATCCATCAGACACAACATTAGCATTCATTTGAAGTTGTGTTGGCCAACTTGTGTTTCTGACCAGTAAGTCCAATATTTATTGTGCTTTTGGTTGGTTTGGTCGCCACCAAGCAGCAACCTCTGGGGCTGAAAAATTAAGCCACTTCCACGTACCACAAACTGCAGATCCTCTACAAATTTCTCATCAACACACTACTATAAAAAAAATCTCTGTCAAAAGGAAAATGTTAAACGCAACTGAAGCACTGTCAAGAGCATGCCGAACCCACATATAACCATGACCCTAAAGCCTAGCAAAGACAAAGAAGCCTGAAAAAAAGCTATTACCAGAAGGCTACCTGGAGCAGTGACCTCTGTGGGGCAGTCTGACGCATCTGTTTCAAAAAAGTTACTGCACAGTTATGTGCAAATACTTAAGAAGTCCTGTTAGCAAGGTTAGAGACAGTAATATTTTGGTCATGTCAGCCATTGCACAAAATGTTGCCTCATTTGTGATGCCTCACAAAGGAGATAAAGACGCACACTCTGCTATTGTGAGCCAAAACTCAGTTTTGTCTGTCTACATGGCAACACTGAAAACAGAGTTTCTGAAAACCTTACGAAACCTTTACGAAAGGTTTGTTTTTAGTGACCTTAAACGCAGTTAGTGTGTGGATAAAAACATATAACAGTCAGTCGGCTGTGGCTCATGAATCATAAACACTTTTTCACCAATGATTTTCCATGACTTCTCCAAAACCTTTTACTGAATTCCCATGACAAAAAGAAATTGTTTTATTTCAATGGGACCACCAAAAACTAATTATCGTAACACTAAGTAAAATTAGGTTTACATCTGAAATGTATGGTGCCTCTCTAAAACAAAAAACACCAGACAGGCACACTTAGATACATTTTCTCATATTTTAATTCCAACGGTTTAATATTTTTGTCAATGTCTCAAAAGATAAAAATGCCATCACATTTTCTGTCAGAGATAAACAGAGAGAAATAGTGCATTGGGGTAAGAATGCCAGTGCTAACTACTGATTACCCAGTAATCAGAACATGAGTTGTGAAAATAAAAAAAAGAAATAACATAAATAAAATAAATAAATAAAATGTTTGGACTGCAAATGGTGATTTAGGCTTTCGTCAAACAGCACTACATATGCCATTTGTTGGGACACTTCTGACAGTAAGAGTCTTTTAAAGTGCGGAGCAAGCCCAAAAGTACAGACATAGGAACAATGGTTCTCACCACAGGTAAATTTCGCTGCAATCTGGCTGTCCGGGAACATGGCAGCGAAAAGACGGCTCGTGTTCTTGGATGACTTGAATGAGTAGTGTGAATTCATGATTTTTAGTGCCCACAGTATCTCCGCTTTGAGGACTTCATTTTTTGCAGAAACGTCCAAAGTTGTCTGCTTTGTTGCTGTGGAAACAGAAACGTCCAAAGTTGTCTGCTTTGTTGCTGTGGAAACTCCTCACAGCATCAGCGTTCATAAACTCACCTATGGGTATTGCGCTGCTAGCAACTGTGGCTAGTCTCGTGCTTTTTCCCCTTCAAGTGGCTAACAAGCGCTGCCTCGCCCATATTCGAAATGTCAAATGTTTTACAGCACAGTTTGCATTTAGCATGTCTTGGGTCAGTGTCTTTTGCCAGCCATAATTGGTATTTATCCTTAAAAAGCCATGTATTACCGGGGCGTTGGTGGCTTAGTGGTAGAGCAGGCGTCCCATGTACAGGGCTGTTGCCGTGGCGGCCCGGGTTCGAGTCCAGCCTGTGGCCCCTTGCTGCATGTCGTCCCCTCTCTCTCTCTCCCCCCTTCACGCTTGGCTGTCCTGTCCACTGAAGGCAAAAAGTGCCCCAAAGAAATATCTTTAAAAAAAAAAAAAAAAAAAAGCCATGTATTATTGAAGCTGCACTTCCCTGGCATTTTGTCGGCATCATCCGTTTGCTAGCAGAAGCAACTCCAGGCTAGTGGGCGTGCCTGCAGTTCCTAGGCGCGTGCACGCCGCATGCCCAGTAACACAGACTGAGCAAGACTGAATAAACTTTTCACACCACCAAAATATCATGACGATCCGTGGCAATTTACATTTTATTACAACACATCAATTTTGTTTGGATCAATTGATGAAACTTTAGATATATTTCCATGACTTTTCCAAAACTTCTGAAAAAATATTATTTTCCATAACTTTTCCAGGGCCTGGAAATTGCATTTTAAAATTCCATGACTTTTCCAGGTTTTTCATGACCGTACGAACCCTGATAAATGTTAAATGTGTGAGTAACTTGATAACAGGCCGAAATGAAACTTGGCTGTGGTCCTATCAAAGTGCTTTCTGCAAAACGTCGTCTGTACTCAAAGACTGTTAAAGTTGATCACGTCACATTGCATTGACCAAGGTAAACTCTCATTCATATCACATTAATAATTTAAGTTTACAAACTTAACATTTTTGAACCAGAACCTTAACTTAACAATACCTCAGCTATCATACTCTTAATCAAAGTGACTGAAAATGGGTGTCAAAATGTTTGATGTTTTCCTCATTCTTTTATATTTGTGTTTCTTGAGGTAGAAAGTGGTTTCTGGCACAACTTCACCGATTCACAAGGTGCATGGAGAGTGAGGAAACACTGAAAAATGTCAAAAGAGCTCCAGCAACACTTGTGGTATGGAAAAGAAACTTTA